>NW_015160222.1:470180-530627 GCF_001447785.1 Gekko japonicus | reverse complement strand
GCACGGCATAAGAAGAAGAGGAGATTGGATTCATACCCCGCTCTTCACTACCCGAAGGTGTCTCAGAGCGACTTACAAGTTCCTTTCCCTTCCCCTCCCCACAACAGACACCCTGTGAGGTAGGTGGGGCTGAGAGAGCTCTGACAGAAACTGCTCTTTTTTCAAGAACAGCTCTTATCAGAGCTACGGCTTGCCCAAGGTCATCCAGCCAGGTGCAAGTGGAGGAGTGGGGAATCAAACCCAGTTCTCCCAGATTAGAGTCCGCGCACTTAACCACTACACCAAACTGGCTGTAGTGGGGCGTGATCAGAGTGGAAGGGCCAACTGCATGCAGAGGCAGAATTTCTTAAGTCCTAACAAGTGCTTTACCAGGAAGAAGGTTACACATGTCTTGGCAATCTGTTTCCTTGGAAGTCTTGTGAGTAGGTTCCCAGGCAACCAGCAGAGGGTACTGGGAGATAATGCAGCACAAGGGGCTGATGATGCTACTTATCATAGAACCATAGAATCATGGAAGGGGTCACAGGCCATCTATGTCAGGGGCTGGGGCACAGGCAGAGGGAGTCCAAGTTAAGTCCGAGGTCGAAGCCGAGCAGGAGTAGAGCAGGAGCCGATAGCGAAAGTCCAACACACAAACCAAGAGCAGAGTCATTCAGAGATGAGGTCAGAAAGCCAGGAGTTCAGAGCAGAGGTGGAGTCCGGAAACTGGGACGAGGTGGGTGCAAGAGTGTTGCAAGATCGACAAGTTGCTTCCACAAAGAATCTGGCCTAAAGCGGGGAGCTAAATACCCCTGTGTTGCTGTTTCCAATTAGTGCTCGGTGTGAGCGGCCAAGCATCAAAACTCAGGGCTGAAGGACTGTCTGCCCCGCAAGCGGGCTTCCCACCGCCAAAACACCAAGTCCTGGTGGAGTTGGTCCCTTAAGCGAGCAACCTGCTGGTAGTTGTTCCTCGTCAGCTGTTATTGATGCGGGGCGGCAACGACAAACTGACAGTTTCTGGCACTTCAGCTGGGCCAGGTGTAGGTTCTGCTGAAGCCCTCAGCTCCCCCTCGCCACAGCCCATGACAATCTAGTCCCACCCATGCTCAATACTGGACCAGCCCAGCACATCCCTGAGAAGTGTTTGTTCAGCCGCTGGTTAAAGACCCCCTAGGCAGCTGATTCCACTGTTGCACAACTCCTCCTGTAAAAAGGTTTTTCCTAAGGTCCAGCCAGCACTTTCCCACCCTTAATTTAAACCCATGATTGCGACAGGAACAGCTCCCTGCCCTCCTCTAAGTGACAGCCCTTCAACTACTTAAAGACAGTGTGGCGCCCCAACCGGGAGGAGGGGGTCTTCCTTGCCCCCTTCAGCCGTCTCGGTGCGTTCCCGACCCCTCCTAAGCAGGGGAACGGGAGACCTCAGAAATTGGGCCGGCTACCAGGTTCCGTCACCGTGGTCAAGCCTATGCCCCTGTGAGAGTTAGGGGGGACGGTCACAGCGTCGTATCTCTCTCCGATGTCTCGGACCCGACCCCCTCCTTCACTCTCCAGTTTCCTTCCTCCTCGGTCTCCCTTCCACGCTCCCCTTTTATACCTGATCCCTCCCTCTCTTCCCTCTCACTGGACATGAGAGGTGTCCATCTTGGGTAGTCCCACCTCCCTATAAAAGGGAAGACGCTCTGCCTGGGTGTGCTGGTTTGGCCACGCCCAAAGCAGGAGGGGGGGTTGCAGCTCGTCGCCCGGCGCGGAAGGCCCAACGTTACTTGGATGGGGCGGTTCCGGCGTTGTCGTCATCTCGGGGCCTGCCTTCCGGCCGCGCACCTGACGACGCGCCCTATGGGAAAGGGGTTGCGCCATGGCCCGGCACCCCTTTGCCTCGCTGACTCTTGCCTCCGGTACCTCTGCCTCTTCACCCGGTTTGGGTGCTCTAGGCAGGGTAAGCCCGGGGTTTGTGGCAGGTTGCTCAGGTGGGGTGTTGATAGAATGGTCCGGCTCGTCCGAACCGGGACAGACAGCAATCATGCCCGCCCCCCAACCTCCTCTTCTCCAGACTGAACATTCCCAAGTCCTTCAGCTTTTCCTCATAGGGCTTTGTTTCCAGGCCCCTGGACATCCTCATTGCTCTCCTCTGCACCTGCTCCATTCTTTTTGAAGTGAGGCCTCCAGAACTGCACACAATACTCCGGGTGCAGCCTGACCGATGCAGTGTACAGCAGGACTATGACATCTTGTGATTTGGATGCTATGCCTTTTTTGTCACTGCATCACACTGGCTGCTCATATTTAACTTATGGTCGATCCATACCCCAAGATCCTGTTCACACACACTGCTACCCAGAAGTGTATCCCCCATCCGGTATGCGTGTTTCTCATTTCTGTTACCCAGATGTAGAACTCGGCACTTATCCTTGTTAAATTGCATCTTGTTCACATCCACCCACTTTTCCAGTGTGTTCAGAACTCGTTGCATTCTATCTCTATCTTCTGGTATCTTTGCTGCTCCTCCCAATTTGGTGTCATCTGCAAATTTAATGAGTAGCCCCTCCACACCCTCATCCAGATCATTTATAAAAATATTAAAAAGTACCAGGCCCAGAACCAGCCCAGAACTTACAGACTAAGGGTGCGTTCAGATGGGGTATTTACAACGGTATAGGTGCCGGTTGGAATCAGTGTACTTACCGGCGTTCACACGTAGAACATCTGCCTTCCGTCCCTAACCGTTGCAAGGAGCTTTAAACCGGTGTATTTTGCCACCAGTTCCATAACTGGTGGTATCCTGAGTGCACCGGTTGTAACCGCTTTACCCCCTGTCTGATCGCTCTCCACCGTTGTAGAGCCACTTTCGTTCGGAAGCCCAAGCTTTTCGCCCGCCATTTTTTTTGTTAAGTCGGCAAAATGAGCTTGGGCAAAGCTTCGCCCCGGCGTTTGTTTTTTAAAAAAGAAAAAGGTCCTTAGTTTAACGTTTTAGGGGAGCCTGGGTAAGTCCTCTCTTCAGGGCATGCTTTTCGGGACGGGGTGTTTTGCGCATGTGCGAAGATCGCCATTGTGTGGATGGCTACCTATGCGCATGCGCAAACTGAGTTTTTTAAAAAAACACCCGCCAACGCCCTCTGTGTGTGAACGGGCATACAGTGATGGGCTCCACAGACAGGAGGTAAGTGTGATCGCGTTTCAGCCGGCATAAACTGCACCAGTTGGAACCGGTGCAGTTTATGCCGGCTGAAACGCCCTGTCTGAATGCACCCTAAGAGTAGAAGACAAATTAATGAGGACATTTCTATGCTACAAATTCACATGGGTGTTATATCAGTGATACTGTCATGGTTTTTTACAAATAATCTTAGGAACTGTAGTTTGGTAAGGGTGTTGGGAATGTTCTCGGCGACTTCCTTACCAAACTATAGTCCTCATGATTCTCCAAGGAAAGGGAACTAGTTAAACTAGTTAAAAGTCTGTAGCATAGATCTACATAAAGGTGAACGGGAGGGGGGAATCCCTTTGGGAAAAACTGTAGGGGGGAAAATCATAGTTAAAAATGCTCCTGCTTGAGTTTTTCAAATTTCATAATGTAATTTTGCAAAAATATAATGTCCTCCTTTTCAAGTTCTTTTCCCTTTTGTTCTGCTTCAGCCAAATGGGAAGGCCATGCTGTTGTTCAGTCGCACAGTCGAGTCCGACTCTTCGCAACGCCATGGACCACATCACACCAGGCCCTCCTGTCCTCTGTCGTCCTCCGTAGTTTGTTCAATTTCATGTTCGTTGCATCGATAACACTGTCTAACCCAACGGTGTAGACTTTCCAATTTCCCGGGGGGGGCTGGGGCTGGGCCAGAGGCATTGCTTTGCTAGGAGCAAGGGTGGCTCCCGGGGGAGGCTGAACACTTTCCTGAAAATTTCGGCGGGGGCTGACGCCCCGCCGCCCCCACGAAGATTACGCCTATGGTCTAACCACCTCATCCTTTGCTAAGAGCAGAGGGCAAGTACAAGTAACCCCAAAAAGAGTGAAGCGGCTGGGCCAAAGCCAAAAGGACGCTCAGCTGTGGATGTGTCTGATGGTGAAAGGAAAGTCCGATGCTGCATAAGGGAAGGCCATAGCTACCTTTAACTGAAAACATAATTCCCCCCACCCCCCACCCCCCAGATCTGATAACTGAAACAGAGGCTCAGTTCAAACAGAACATGAAACTGTTATCTACAGTTAACTTAAGAAACCAGGATTCATCTTGCAGATGATCATTTCTTCTTGGTTTGTTTTGACAAATTCTGGTTGCAACTTCCCCATCTTTTCCATTCAGAAACCATGATACTGCCTTGGCTTGCACTGCAATGCTAGTGGGGTAGTGAGTGACACACTTTCCAGACCCGGCTTGTGTCAGCACTGGTGAAGAAAGAGAAGGCACACCTCCTACCCACAACCAGACTGCTATCTCCAACTTTGACTCCAAGGTGGTCTGCAGAGGTACTGTCCATGGAGAGGGCCCTGGGATGTGCCTGCCCCTTTAAGAGAAGGGGGAGAAAGAGAATGCTAGAGACTCGGAGAAATGCAAGAGTGCTTCCAGTTTCGAGTAGGTCATAACCAAGCATCTCAATAGCCTGGGAAGTGCAAGGTGGCAAGTGAGGATTAAACGAGGATTCTCCATTGGCACATAACACATAACCATAGTTAAGATTAAGTGTAAATAATCAACCAACTCACATCCTGGCTTAAGGGGGAATACACTAACTGTAGTTTGTTTAATTACACTTGGGTTCCACATTATGTTTAAACTGAGCCATACTTTGATCAGCTGTAGCAAGGCGATGAAAGTTGGTGTTTGTGGTGGGGAGGGGAGTAAAGCAACTGATTTGGTGTCTTTTGCTTCTTCTTTTTCCGCAGCCAAACTGCAGCTTCTGAACTGCACTACACAAGTTTGGTGTAGTGGTTAAGTGTGCAAACTCTGATCTGGGAAAACCGGGTTTGATTCTCCACTCCTCCACTTGCACCTGCTGGATGACCTTGGGCAAGCCATAGTTCTGGCACAGCTGTTCTTGAAAAAAGAGCAGTTTCTGTCAGAGCTTTCTCAGCCCCACCTACCTCACAGGGTGTCTGTTGTGGGGAGGGGAAGGGAAAGGAGTTTGTAAGCCGCTCTGAGACACCTTTGTGGCAGTCAGTGCTTCAGAGCACGGAAGAGGCTGCAGGTGTGTGTGTGTGGGGAAATGGAAAACTGAAGTCAGGGAGCAGATAATGGTAGGTTGACGGTTGGCTGGGAGGGATATAGGGTTGCCAAATCCAGGTTGAGAAACTCCTGGAGATTTGAGGGGTGGAGCCTAAAGATGGTGAGGTTTGAGGATGGGTGGGACTTCAGACAGGTACAATGCCATAGACTCCACCCTCCAAACCAGCCATTTCGTCCTGGGTAACAATTGTTGCCAATCTCCAGGTGAGGGCTGGAGATCACTGAAAATTACAACTGCTATTCAGGTAGCAGAGATCAGTTCCTCTGGAGAACATGGTGGACTCTGTGTCATTATATCCTGCTGAGGTCACCACAGCACATTGACGCTGAGTGCCCAAGGCCTTGGCACTCTCCCAGAGCCTCTTTCTAGAGCTCATTGTATTTATTTCCACAACAGGTCTTACTCCTAGTATTTTAATATAGTGCACCCACATCAGCAATAGGCAGAGAAAGTGGCCATCGGGTGCAAAGGGCCAGTTCCCACTTCTGCAGAAGCTGGCTCATTCTGCAGTGCAAGACTGACAGCAGGGGGTGGAAGAACGCTGACCCAACGCCGGAAGAGACAGAGTCCAGGAGCCTCTTCAAATGCTAGTTTTGTCCTTCCACACTTGGGCTAGGCAGACACAGTGCTGCATCTAGTCGGGGAGGAATTTGGGAACCAAGAGGCAGGTACTAGAAAACAGAAGTGGAGTTGGGGAACCTGTAACCCAGAGGAAGTGATAGCCTCCAGCCCTCACTTAGTGGATGGAATCCCTGCATAGAGGAGGCTACAGAAAGCTTCCCAGAGCGAAGAGTCTGAAATCCTTCTGATTTCTTCTTTGTTTACATGCTGAGCATGCCATGCAGCTCTTGAGCATATAAATATTGTGATATGTGACCTGGGACATCCCTGTACTAGAAAATGTCCCATTGACCTTGTTCAATAAATGTCCTTAGGATCTTAGCACTCAAGCACTATTTTTACACCTCACTCCTAGGATTACTTAACTGGGAAGAAAACTCCACAGATTGAAATGGTTCATACTTCAAGAGATAGGATCCTGCATAGATCAGGTTATTTGTAAACAGCTCTGGCTTGACAACTAGCACAAGGTGGCAATATTTATGGTCACAAGGATTTCCCATCCATGTAACCTACCAGTGTGAGAGAGGATATAGCTCTTTGTCAGGCCTTGTTCCTGGTGACCGTGCTCCTGCTCTTCTGACTCCCCTCCTGTGCCATCTGGAATGGGTAGCTACCACCTCTTTCATCAGCCCCCTCCAAGGCCCTTTTGAAGGCAGCACAGTAGCATCTCTGCTTGCAGGCTGGGAGCTGCACTGATCACTGTCACAGCTATACCTGGCCTCCACCTCTCCCAGAGGCACTCCACAATGCTGCCAATCAGCTGCTATGGTAACAGCAGCTCTTTAAAAAGGCACTTCTCCATGGTGTCCTCTCCCCCACCCTACAGCTTCCACTGGTCATGGTTGGGGGTGATGGTTCCCATCCCTACACACTATATTTTATGTTTATGAAACAGTATCCGTAAGGGCCACTTTAAAGCACCACAATCACATGGAACCTGCTATGGAACACCTCCCATTATGGGGGCTCCATACAGAGAGAGGGACTTTGTGAGATATACAATGGTTTACCCATGTTATTCGCTTGCACCTGGGGGAATTTTTCTATGTTAAGGCCAACCAGAAAGGGTTATGGTTACTTGGAGAAACTCCACCTGACACAGAGGAACAATGTGTTTTTTAATGACTCTTACGCCATCACCCTTGTGTAGCTTCCAGATGGCTGGGGCAATGTAAACACTGGATCTGTATGTAGTTTATTTAATTAAGATAGCTATTACTGCCTTTTTTCCTTATGGAGCTCAAGGTGGCTTAAAATATTAATAAAATACATAAAACAGATGACATAAGAACAGGGGGGAAATCTCCACTATTTTTTTCTCATTCAAAGCGATTTCTATTTCCAGTCAACATTTTAGACAGAAAAGTGTATCCCCATCTTGGGAAGGGTTCCACATGTGGTTTTAAGGACTTTCAAAGACTAGTTTTTAAAGACTTTCAAAGACTAGTTTTTAAAGACTTTCAAACTAGGTTTTGTCTGCAATAACCACTCACAAGTTCTAGGTCTGCTAGATAAATGAACAAAATCACCGTGGGAAGGATAAAAGAGTTACATTTGCATCTGGTTGTGTAATGCTCCCAACCCATTCAAGCAGCTGGGCCAATGCATGACTGGCATAAACTATGTGCATGGCTGGCTTCCCACTTGAGCACTGTTGGTGTCTTGGGTAAAGGTACATGCTCTTTCCAGGAATATTTCCTGTGCTCCTACAGTGGCTGGGCAGGAGGGCAGACTAATGTCATGCAGACATTCTCAGAGTGTAAAGAACTCTTAATTCCAGAAGATGGTACTTCCCACTAACTCATGGTTTCCCAAGTTCCTGGAAAACCACTTTTGATAACAGAGTATGAGCTGCTTGCTGGCTGAGCAAGTCATTGTGTAAATTCCACACTGCCTGAGACAAATATATCTCTTCTGTGACATGGTGCAACTTCCTTCAACATTCTGGTTTGAGCACAAGCCAGTAATGTGGCTTTGTTGTTGTTTAATTCCTGTTTCTTTGTGCCAATACCACATCCTGATCTCTAAAGCTGAATGACATGTATCACTTGGCAGGCTCCCCTCCATTGGTCATCATCAAATTTCTGCCTCACAAAGGACAAGGTGTGGTTTCTCCAGCTGCATATGTGCAAACAACTCAACGTTGACTTCTCCATGCAAACTTCAGCTGCATCTAGAAAAGGATCAGTGAAGCAAGGTGTTTATGAATGGGAACTTATTATTAGTTTGTTTTCATAATGCTAAAATGGTGTTAAAAGTCCCTGAAGCAAATAAACAACTTGTTTGACTCTCTTTCTCAGAACAGATCATATTGCTTCTTGCGGCAATAGTCTCAGTGGAGCTATGCCAGGGATAAATATCTATGCTAGGGAGGCCAATATCTTTCCTGGAAAGCAAGGAACTAGATTCCCTCTGACATTTGCAGTTTAGTGAGTGGATTGTATGTAGAACATGCACATTATTCCTTTATATTGTCTTCTACCAGTATTTTTTAATCTGTATTTTAATCATTGATGATAATGGAAACTTAATTAAGGGATTTTAATATTCAACTGCCTTCTCTCTTCCTTTTCTTATGTGCTCATCAATATGTAAACTGTTTCTCTTTCTCCAAATTGACTTTGGAGCTCATTAAGACAATATGCCAAGAAAACCGATCTGACCAACTGTCCATAAGAGTGTGAACTAATCTGGCACAGAAATGGAGGCCACTATATATGGGACACGTTAATTGGTTTTTGTATATCATGCATTTGTGTGATGACATCATATGCTGCTATGTATTATGCCTGTTTAAATATTCATATTTTCAAGTTCTTAGAAGTATTGATTGATTGCATTAATCTACCCATCTTTCTTTCACCATGGATTTCAAGGTGGCTTACAGAGCATGCCCAGTCTAGCAAGGTATGATTACTCAGTTCTGACAGGACAAAGTCTCATAAAGTATGAGTGACTCTTGGCCTTTCATGGAATGGAGAGAAAATCAGGCTAGCTTGACAGGCTTCCTCATGTCCCGCTTAAGGCCTGATTCAAACTTAAAGAACAACTTACCTGTGTTGTCTTGCACGCAACCAATGTTGTCTCATTGAAGTAGGACTTTGAGCAGCTTCCTGTGCAGCGTTAGCATGCTAGAGATCCACAGCCAGGTTGGGCTTTAGGCTGGTACATTAATTTTGCATGCATAGCAGCAGCACCATTTTAGAAAGACATTGGATAAGTGCAAGTCTGCATGAGGAAGATTTTACCCACCATCATCATATTTAAATTAGTTCTGAGTGGCAGAGCTTCACAGGGCGTCCATCTGCAGCTAAGCCATCACTGCAAGAACATTCCCACCAATCTTTCACACAGGGCCAGCCCAAAGACTTTGGGTACCCTAGGCAAGGGTGTCCATGGCAGCCAAGCCACACACCCCATGGGGAGGCAGCACCTGCCCTCCTCACCTCCCCCACTTCCATAGGGAGATAGGGGCAAGCAGGGGTCTTGTTGTAGAAAAAGAGCTGCCGGAGCTCATTAGCATAACTCATTAGCATAACTTATTTGCATATGCCACGCCCCCTGACATCACCGGAAGTGACAGAAGGCCACACCCCCTGACATCACCGGAAGTGTGTCAGAAGGCCCGGCTACTTACCCTCCTGCTTCATCCTCATTCCCAAACGGAATGAGGATCGAAGCAGAGGGCGGGGTAAAGAAGGGGCGGGGCTTCACCACGTGACCGCCCCACCCCCTAGAGGTTCTCTTCCGGAGCTCCATACCTGAGAGCTCCCCCCCGACTAGAGCCCTGAAGATAAATGAAATGAAGGGAGCTGCCTATCCTCCTCAGCTCTCCCCATGCTACAGGGAGGTGTAACATAACACCCATCATTATTTCAACCAGTATAACACTCTTTATCCCTCCACCCCAGCCCCTCCATGGAGGGCACAAGAAGACTTCCTTTGGCTAGCTGTCCATTGGGGCCAAGGCCGGCTTGCTCACTAGGCAAACTAGGCATTCGTCTAGAGCGCACCGGCCCTTAGGGGCGCCAAACTGCCTCGCCTCCCCACCCAAAGCCCCCTGCCCCCGCCAAAAGCCCAACCAGCCCGCGGGTGGAGGCCCGAGGCGCCGGCGGGGAGCACGTGCCCACCTCCCCTCCCCTCTTCTCTCCGCCTGGTCTCGGAGAGCAATGGCTTCTTTGGAGGTGCTCCTGGAAAGCTCTCTCTCTCTTTCTCATTGGGCTTCCCACACGTCTGGCCTGGAGGATGCCTGCCCGGTTGCACAGGGGGCAGTTGACGTTTCCAGCAGGTAGGGACAAACGGAGGAATGGTGTGTGGGGCTTTGGGAGTGGGAGACCATTGGGTGCGCGTGCGCCAATTTGGAGGTTAAAAGGGCAGCCGCGAGGGAGGGAGGGGAAGAAACGGAACCTCGAAGAGAGCGGGGGGGGGATTGAGCCAGCCAGGCTCTCATGAGCGCACACACATTTGCGCACCACGGTGCCTTGATCTGCATGGGATGGGGGGGATGTGAGTTGACCTCCCCCCCAACTCTCCAGTGGTTCAAGAGGAAGAGCCGGAGGCAGTGCTGCCTGAGCGGGAGATGCAGCAACTCCCTGACTCCCTACTTGTATGAGTCTCCTCCCTTCCCCTCCTGCCTTCCCCCCCCCCCCGAGCAGGATATGGACGGACAGCCAGACGTGGGGCTACAGGCAGGCAGGCACGCGCTTCCTCCTCATTGCAAAGCAGATGGGATGGGAGGGGAGGGAGGGAGGGAGCTTCTTTTGGGCTTATCCCTCCCCTCCTCCCGCTCTTCTCGAAGCCACCCCCTGACCAAGACATTGTCCAAACGGGAGAGCTGCTGACAGGTGAAGGGGGGGGAGAGAGAAGAGAAAGTCCATTACATCAGGACTCCTCCTGCAGAGACGGAACCCCCCCCCCCCAGGGACTCACAGGGAATAACTGCAAGGAGTAGACCTATCAATGTACGGTATCAAAATGTGAGAGAGACAGTACAGCGAAAACCTGTTACTCTCAAACATTGCACATCTGAAGAGAACGTGGCTGACATGTTTACAAAAAGTCTAGATGTGAACAGATTCCTGAACCTAAGGAAGAGGTTAAACCTGATCACAAATTCTTAATCTTAGGGGGAGTGTTGAATGACATAAGCTTCAGAGTGTGTGATCATGCCAATCTATTTGACAGATGTTTGATAGTCAGGAGAACCTGCACAAACCGGTTCTGACTGGAGCTAAACTGAGCAATCTCAGAGTGACTCAGCAGTAAGCTGATTGGCTGGTCAGTGTATATAAGTGTATGTAGTCTGTACAGTCTTGTCCTTCTTCTTGTATAAGCGTGTGGCGAAGCACTTTGTCCGAGAGAGCTGTGAATATATTGTAAATAAATCACTGTATATAGTCTACCACAAGGACTGTGTGAGTGTGGTTTACTGCAGTGGTATCTTAGCAGGGTGCAAATTGGATCTTTGGTGGAAAGCTGATCCGGTAACGCTGACTGCGCGACACGTCTGCGCGAGAGCCGGCCCTGATTGGGGCCCAAGGCACCTCCCCAATGCTGTGGCCAGGTTGGGGGGGGGGGATACAGGCAGTCTGTTTAGATATAAGTAAAAACAAGGACCCCCTTGAAGACTTGTGATACCTCTTTTCTTACCCTTAATTTCATAGCCTGGTGTCTGAATACCTCCCAAGTTTCTATTAACATCAACTTCAGCTGCTTAGTGCTGCACTTAATTTATTCTACAATAACTTTCTATGCAGTAGCTTCTGAAATGGGTGTGCTAGTAAACTGATCTAAGATTATATATCAGAAGAGCAAATCTGCCAATGGATTTCTGGTTGTACTTGTTGCAGAATCGTGGCTAGCCAAGCAGATAAAGCTCATATGAGATGAAGTGGGGATGACAGACTTCCAATCAAGATCAAGGCTGCACAGAGAGGGGTCTAATCTTAAGGGAGAGAATGGACATTGTTCTTTTTCCTTTGAGGGTTAATAATAATAATGTCTGTGGGGCAGCAGATTGATCATCAAAACTACTTAAAGGGAGAAGGGTCAAACCTTCTTTTTCTGAAGTGGGGCACCCTCATGGATTCTATTTATAGTTTTAAAACACTGGGAGAATCCAGTAAGAGATCTCCCAGCACCTTTCCTGTTTTGACTCCCTGCAACTTTACTATCTGGAAAGGCAATTATCATCAATATATCTAATTCCCAACATAGCCAGATCTGTGTATATTTAAATCCAGAGACTGAAGCCATGAACACACAAGACAGATCTTTCTACAAACTTGAGAAAAGTCCCAGGTCTGCAGAAAAATCTGAAATTTTTAAGAAAATACAGGGGGAAGGGAGGCGAAATAATAGAAGAAGCACTTGTAGCTTTAAGAAATGAATGCCCTTTCAGTGGCCATTTGGGGAGTTGTTAGGCAACCACAACAGCGTTACCTACCTTCAAGCCTGGGTTTCTGTCAGTAAAAGGCAAAGGATGGGCAGGGCCTTTTCAGGACTATTTGGCCTTTAAGGGAGTTATGTGCCAGGCATGGCAGTAACTTAGAGTTGCCAACTCCTGCTTGGGAGATTCCTGGAGATTTTGGGGGTGGAGTCTGGGGAGGGGAGGAAGCTCAGTGGGTATTACTATACAGTCACACCCCTAAAAATGCCATTTCCTCCAGAGGAACTGATCTCTGCAGTCTAGACAAGAGTTGTAATTCTTAGAGAATTCTGTAGCAGTCTTTCAGCAACCACTGGGTTACTTGATACTTCATAACTTGTATGACTCACCCAGGCCTGGCTGCTCACTACTGTTCAATAGCAGTCCCTCCACAAAAGCCAGTGTGGTGTAATGGTTAAAGTTGCAGACTAGGACCTGGGAACCTCCAAGTTCAAATCACTACTCTGTCATGAAAGTTCACTGGGTGATCTGGGGCCAGTTACACATACTCAGCCTAGCCTACCTCAAAGGGTTGTTGTGAGCATAACAAAATGACATAAACTGCTTTGGGTCCCCAGGGTGGACAAAGGTAGAGTATAAATAAAGTAGATTAATAATAAATAGAGCTGAAGACTAGGGAGAGCACATAAAAGGTTGGCGGGTGGGTGGAAAGAAGAGAAGGAAGCCAGGAAAGGTGAGAATATAGGGGTTGTCAGGAGTAGGGAAAATGAAATAGTGTGGGAAGGGGATACAGGGTAAAATGAGGTGCCCACCACATGTGCTTGCAGATTCCTCACTGATCAACTGAGCTCAGCAGCTGGCAGCACACAACTGGGCCATAGTTTTTCCAAGCAGAAGCTGCCAAGGGAAGAGGGAAAGCAGAAGACAGTGGGCAGAAAAAGAAAGGTTGGCTGATGGGTGAAAAGGAGAGAAGGAAGCAAGAAAAGGAGAGAAATGATATGGGTTTTCATGGAAGGGAAAATGAAATTCCTGTGTAAGTCCTTGGGGATCCCCCATTTATAGAGGTCTAGAAGGGACAGGTGCCTTGCATCTACATATATATGCACTAGAATCAAGATGTTTTGTCTCCTGATGAAAGAGATAATTTTAGATAAAAACAGGTGATGGTGGAAATCTGAAGAATTCTGTCACATACGTATATATCTCCAGTTTTATAACATTCCCTGCATCCCCGATATATTCCTGACAAATAAAATATTGATCTCCTTAAAAAAATGCAATCTCACTAAAATCTGCCTCCATTTCCAAGGACTGGAAGGAAGCTAATATAACCCCCATCTTTAAAAAAGGTTCCAGGGGTTAGTCTAACATTGATACCAGGCAGGGGTCATTTCGTAGAAAAAGAGCTAGGGGAACTCATTAGCATAACTCATTAGCATATGCCACACCCCCTGACATCACCGGAAGTGTCATAAGGCCACACCTCCTGACATCACCGGAAATGTGTCATAAGGCCACACAACCTGCCCCCAACGGTCCCGGCCGCCGGTGCCAGCCTTGCAGCTCCACTGCCGAGCCCCATGAGGGGCCCGGCGGTGGACCTGCAAGGCCAGCGGGAGTGCAAGGAAGCCCCGCTTCACCGCCCCCCGTACCTCACCTGGGGGAACTGCGTTCCCCTGCGTTCCCCCCCCCGAAATGACCTCTGATACCAGGTAAGCTGGTGGAATCCGTTATTAAAGATAGAATTAGTAGGCACATTGATGAACAAAAGCTATAGAGGAAGAACCAGCATGGATTCTGTAAAGGAATATCTTTTTTCATGAACCTTTTAGAGTTCTTTGAGGGGGGTGAAGAAACATGTGGACAAGAGAGACCCAGTAGATGCTGTTTACCTAGACTTTCAGAAAGCGTTTGACAAAGTTCCTCATCAAAAGCTTTTAAATAAACTCAGCAATCATGGGATAAGAGGACAAGTTCTTTTGTGGATTAAAAACTGGTTAATTAACAGGAAACAGAGAGTGAGTATAAATGGACAGTTTTCACAGTGGAAGGTGGTAAGCAGTGGGGTACTGCAGGGCTCCGTACTAGGTCCAGCACTTTTAAACTTGTTCATTAATGATTTGGAGTTGGGAGTAAGCAGTTAAGCGGCTAAGTTTGTGGATGAAACTAACTTGTTCAGGGCAGTGGGCACCAGGGAAGACTATGAGAAGCTCCAGAGGGATGTGTTGAGGCTGGGCAAGTGGGCGTCAACGTGGCAAATGAGTTTCAAGAAGGGCAAGTCCCAAAAAATGCACATTGGAGCCAAAAAAAATCTAACTATAAATATACATTGATGGGGTCCAAACTCGCAATAACTAACCAGGAGAGAGATCTTGGAGTTGTGATAGATAACTCACTGAAGATGTTAACTCAGTGTGCGACTGCAATAAAAAAGGCAAATGCTATGCTGGGGATTATTAGGAAGGGGATTGAAAACAAATCAGCCAGTATTATAATGTCCCTGTATAAATCTATGGTGCAGCCTCATTTGGAATATTATGTACAGTTCTGGTCACCACATGTCAAAAAAGTGATTACAGCACTGGAAAAGGTGCAGAAAAGGTCAACTAAAATGTTTAAAGGGATGCAACACCTTCCCTATGAAGAAAGGTAGAAGAAGTTAGGGCTTTTTAGCTTGGAGAAACAACAATTGGGTGGTGACATGATAGAGGTTTATAAAATTATGCATGGGATAGATAAAGTAGAGAAAGAAGTACTTTTCTCCCTTTCTTACAATACAAGAACTCGTAGAAGAAGAAGAAGAAGAGAAGAGATTGGATTTATACCCCGCCCTTCACTTGGAGTCTCAGAGCGGCTTACAAACTCCTTTCCCTTCCCCTCCCCACAACAGACACCCTGTGAGCAGTGTTCCCTCTAAGCTGAGTTGGTGTGAGCTAGCTCACAGTTTTTTAGCCTCCAGCCCACACATTTTTGTCTTGGCTCAGGAAGGATGGCTCCAGAGCAAACTAATTTATGCAGTAGCCAAATCGCTTGCTCACAGCTTTAATGCCAGTAGCTCACAAAGTAGAATTTTTGCGCACAAGACTGCGCGGCTTAGAGGGAACATTGCCTGTGAGGTGGGTGGGGCTGAGAGAGCTCTGACACAAACTGCTCTTTCAGGAACAGCTGTGCCAGAGCTTGTGACTGACCCAAGGTCACATCAGTCAGGTGCAAGTGGAGGAGTGGGCAATCAAACCCGGTTCTCCCAGATTAGAGTCCGAACACTTAACCACTACACCAAACTGGCTCTCGTAGGCCCTCAGTGAAATTAATGAGCAGTAGGCTTAGAACAGATAAAAGGAAGTACTTCTTCACAAAGAGTAATTAACACGTGGAATTCACTGCTGCAAGAACTGGTGGCAGGTAGGCTTCCAGTAGAGACGTAATGGAGGACTGACGCCTTCACATGGAGTGAAGACACAACGCAGCTAATTACTGATTAGGAGGGCTCTCCGGTTGGCAAAATCTCCCTAGATCAAAGGGGAGGTCAAAGAGATAAACCATGCATACCTCTTTAGGTTGCTCCTTGGGTGTATTCTGCTGAGTGGAGGCTTTACAGAGATCTCCTGAGTTAAAATGATCTGCGGTCTTGAAATTTACAGCCTTGCTTCCGGATGCATTTGAAATCCTGATAAGGACTAAAGCCTAACCTCCTCCATTTAAGATTTATGGACACAATTATCTACAGCTAAAGAGAGATTTTCTTGAAGACAAAAGAGATAGCTCCTGCTACGGTAGCTTCTCTTGTGGGATTATAAAAACCTTTAAAGATTTTTTTGAAACAATAACTTTAGCAAAGAGTGTAATTAAGAAATCAGGAAAGCCAAATGGATGAGGGATTAATCAATTTTCTCATTCCTACTTTTTAAACTTTAATTTTATTTTCAATGGAAGTGCACAGGCGTGAAAGCCTTTTGGCTGCAAAAACAAATCTGCCATGAGGCTGTTCTTATATTTGCTTTAGAGGATTACTTGTTATTGGATAATTATACATAAGATACGACTCTGAGACATTCTGTGACTATTTGACCTTGGTTGCCATGGTAAAAGGATACAGGCTAAAAGTGAAAGTAACTTATTTGAAAACACTCTAGAGTACTTGCTTTGATTTTTTTTAAAAATTGTTGCCATGGTGAAAAGACTCAAATTGCTGATAGCTAGAAATGAATTTGATTGGAAAATGGTCTCTCTTTCTCTTTATTTTTTTATATCTTGGATCTTATGCTATAATGAGTTCCAGAAAAAATCTTGATGGGGAAGGTTCACCAGACCAACCTGTCATATCAGATGTGATTTAGAGATTACTCAAACAAATGGGATGCAGAATAGAGAGTAAAATAGAGAATCTTGGAAACAAGAAAAAGGCTTTTGAGAAAAGAATGGATGAGAGTTTTGGGAAATCTAAACAAGAAATAAAAGATGATGTAGAAAAACCCGAAGGAACAATAGGGCATATTATTGAGGAAATTTTGCAAATCAATGATAAAGCGGTTGCTGTAGAAAATAAAATAGAAGAGATTGACAAAGAATTTGAAAGGCATTTGGATTTTTTAGCCCTTACGGACTTGAGAGAAAAGGATACTGAGGCTGAGGGGTCTCTAAGAAGAAACTGATGAAGATATCAGAGAGAGGATTACATTACTTTTGGCAATTTTTTTACAAAGGGAAGAGGAAGATATGGAATTTGCAGAAGATCCTAAAGACTAAGATACAGCTGAAACCAGAGTCTCTTATGTTATGGAGTTTTGTTCCTATATTAATGGCAATGAAAATGATATATGCATAGAAATGGAAATGTCCGACAATACCTATAGTAAAAGAATGCCTGGAGAAGATGTTGGACTTGGCAGGTATGGCTAAATTTATAGCATTGGTTAGGGAAGAGATAATTACTTTATTTATTAGAGATTGCATGAAAAAGAAGAATGGTTTCTGGCTTTTCTGAATAAGAATTTTGCTTAAGGGACATTAAGAAGAGAGGGGTTTTTTTTCTATATATAAGCAAGGCAAATTATGTAACCAAAATTATATTTGTTGTAGAGAAAATTGGAAGCCTTTTATGTCCCCCTTCCTTTTTTTCTTTTTTGCCTGTTTTTGTTCTTTATGCTTTATTTCATTGGTTTGTTTTTTAAAAAATTCTGTATGTCTCCTAGTTTTATTTCTTTAATAAAATTAAATTGTCTGAACAAAAAGAAGTGGTGACAGCTACAGGAACTGACAGCTTCAAGAGGGGATTGGATAAACATATGAAACAGAGATCTACCAGTGTCTATTAGCCACAAGGTATATTTATTTATTTATTTATTCAATTTATATTCCGCTCCTTTCCCCATCAAGCAGGGCTCAGGGTGGATGATGGAACACTATGTCTGGGGCAGTGATGCTCTGTCTTCTTGGTACTGGGGGGTAGGCAGCAGTGTGAGGGTTTCTGGAGTTCTGGCCCCAACGGTGGACCTCCTGATGGCACCTGGGTTTTGGCCACCGTGTGACGAGTGTTGGACTGGATGGGTCACTGGCCTGATCCACCTTGGCTTCTCCTTTGTTCTTAATGGAGATAGTCTTTTATTAGGGTTTGGGGTTTTTGCCATCAAGCTACAGCTGACTTATGCTGACCCTGTGGAGTTTTCAAGGCAAGAGACATTCAGAGGTGGTTTGCCACTACCTGCCTCTGTGTAGCAACCATGGACTTCCCTAGTGGTCTCTCATCCAAATACTGACCAGGGCCAACCCTGCTTAGCTTCCAAGATCTGACGATAGCCTGGGCTATCCAGGTCAGAGTTATCATGGATAGGTGCCAGAAAATAAGGACTTGCTCTGGCAAACAGGGACAGTTAGAAAAACACGTTTTGTCTGTTAGAAGGGCAGTTCGAAGACTGGGAGGAGAAATTCTTTCCTTGTACCCTTATCCATGGCTAAAGAAAAAAACTTATTCTCTTTATGAGGTCCTTTGATTTCACATTCATTGTTATTGTTTCTGTTTTATCGTCTGAAACATATTACATCTAATACATAATGGTTATAAGCTAAAAAATATAAATCTATTTCTTGGGGGGGGGGGGGTTGTGCAAAATGGTACAATTCAGCTTTGCCCTGTGAGTCATCTCCATTCCCTTTCATTCTCTCTTTTACGTACTCTGCTTCTTCCCAAGTTTTTTTCTTTCTTTCTGGCTAACCAATTCCTATAAAACCCGTGAAAGAAGTTGTCCCACAAAAGCCCCCCTTTTCTTTCTGATGCAAAAGCCTTAAGGAATTAGAATATATTTGAATTGCATTACCCCTGTTGATTTGTCTTTTGCGCCTCTCTTTTCCATGTCGAATTGAGTTAGGATTAGTTTATCCCACATGTCCCTAGAGTGATGAGTACAATAGTACTTCAGTACTTCAGCTAGTTGCTAAGCACTGGTGCAGTAAACTCACCCATAAACAACACCAAGAACAATGAATTGGAGGCCTGCAGAAAATCATGTACTTCATCTACATATGAGGTTTGAATGGCACATCAGATATATATAGATATAAAAAATCTCAGGACATTAATGAACATCACACACCATTTTTTCATGAGACTGGATGTTTAGAATTGCCATAAGTATCTCATGACTGTTGTTCACTACTTCCAAGTGACCATGATTCTTTCTCCTTACACGTTTATATTCACTATTCAGATTCATTCCTACTTTGCCAATTAATCAGCCTTCTGCAGTGGTCGATACCCAGAGGGGATCATTTACCCTTCTGACTGCTTGTTTTTTAATCTGTGTTCGGCAATGTAGTAACATTTTGTCCTGGGAAACTGAGCCTTTTGACCGCTGTTGGTAAGAATTATCCAACCCTGCCCCCTTCTGCTGTTTATAGTTCTGGGTATAAATCCTTTTGTTGACTGAATGTAATACTGTATGAATCTGATATAGTGAGCTCTGGCACACAAAAATGCCTGAAGTGAAACCTTTTAAAGAACACACTTTACTGGTCATTTACACAACACCACGAAAACCCTGACGATGGTATTATGCTTCTCCACCCTTGATGGTTTGAGAACTGAGAGCTTCTGAGCATTTGCAGAATGTTCTCTTCCAGTTCAGTAAATAGTACAGCCAATCTGTTATATTAGCATGAAGAGGCAAGGTTTCTGGGCCCATGTAAATTTGAGATCCAGTATCTGTCCTTTTGGAGCTGCGGTGGCTCAAGTGGTTAAGACGCTGAACATGAAAGGTCGGTGTTTCAGCAGTTCGAGACCCGGGTGCCGCGTGATGGAGTGAGCTCCCATCTCTAGTTCCAGCTCCTGCCAACCTAGCCGTTCGAAAGCAAGAAATTGCAAGTAGATAAATAGGTACCACTTCGGTGGGAAGGTAACAGCGTTCCGTGCGCCTTGGTGTTTAGTCATGCCGGCCAGCGCTGGCTCTTCGGCTTTAAAATGGAGATGAGCACCGCAACCCTAGAGTCGGATTCGACTGGCTTTCGAGCAAGGGAACCTTTACCTTTTTATCTGTCCTTTCAAATTAAGCAGCCTACTGTAAACATGTGTGAAAGCACCCTGAGCTGGGGGGGTTTTTTTTGGGGGGGGCGGTATTTTGTGTGTGTGTGTGTGTGTGTGTGTACTGGAGGTCATTGTTGACTTCTGGTGACCCCTTTTTGGGCTTGGACATTTCAGAGTGGCGGCTTACTATTGCCTGACTCTGTGTCCCAGCCCTGGTATTCCATGGAGGTCTCCCTTCAAAGAACTTGCCAGTGTTGGCCCTGCTTAGCTTCTGAGATCTGAGAAGATCAGGCTTGTCTGGGCTACCAAGGTCAGGGCTGCACCCTGAGCTGTTGATTAACGAAAACCCCAGAAAAAAAAACACAAAACAGTTAACCTTTATTTATTTCCTTCTAACTTAGGCAATTCTGCAATTGACTGTTACCATATCAGTTTAATTTATATATTTGCTGTTTCACATTTTTATGTAAATCGTTTTTAAATTAATGGAATCTCAGTGCAGCATGAATGTTACTGCAAAGGTTCATTCAGACACGCTGTACGGAAATGCCTCTTGCTCAGCAGATGTATAGGAAATCAATCACATACTTCAAGGGAAAGAAGTCTGACTTTCATTCTGCTTCATCTAGGCCACACCTGAACTAGACATTAGTTAAATTGAACAGCTTTAGTCAATCAATCCATGAGTATGTGTTCCTACTGAGGGGGCTGATTTAAACAATATAATCCCTTGCATCCCCTTCCCCCAACACACTGGAGTTTTGTGCAGGTGTTGTGAAAATAATAGAACACATACAAGACAATTTCTGAGTTATTTCATTAGTGTTTTCATGGAAGAGATATTTATGTTTGCAACAGCATGACTGAATCAACTAGTTCAGCTACTGTATTGTTGATTAAACTAAAATGTATACTTTAAAAAATGTTGCTGATTTTCACCATCCCATCCATTGTCCATGTTGAAACAGCTTCAGTGGTTGCCAGTCTGTTTCCGAGTTCAGTTTAAGATGCTGGTTATGAACTTCAGAGCCCTTCATGGCCTGGGAGCCACATATCTGAAGGACTGTCCTCTTTCATATGTCCTTATGTATCAACTATGGTCATCATCAGGCAACTATTCGTAAGCTAGCCCACCACTTAGAGTGCCCTGTCTGGCATCGACCAGGGCCTGGGTCTTTTCCATCATGGTTCCTCCTCTGAGGAATGGGCTCCCTGAAGCAGTGAGGGGTAGGGTTGCCAGGTTCTCTTCGCTCCCCGGCAGGGGGTGGGAGGGAGCTCTCTGGGAGTGCAGGGGTGGGGCAACTTCACCACACGTGATGTCCCCATCATGATGATGTCATTTCTGTGTGATGTCATCACACTGGGGACATTGTGTTGGGGGTAGGGCCAGGGCCAGCCCGAGGGGTTTCTGCACCCTAGGCGAGGCTGCAGATGCCAACCTCCCGGTGGGGCCTGGAAACCTCCCAGCTGGCTGCCTACTGGGAGCCCAGCGGCAGGGGGGTCGGGGGGCGGCGGCTGCTCCAGTGACAGGTAAGGAGCACTGCGAAGAGGCAGTAAAGGGCTGCGCAGTCCCGGGGCACGCTGAGGTGGAGGGCTGGCTGGCGAGGAGTGCCCCAGCACTCAGGCGCCTGCAGAGTTTTAGAAAGTGCAGCACCAGTGGCGCTGTGGCCTCAACTTTGCGCACGGGGGGGAGGGGGAGGAGAGGATTGTGTGAATGGAGGAGGGGAAGGAAGGAGGGGAGGAGGTAGGTGGCCGAGGAGCCGGGCTGGGGCTTCCGCGCGCCAGCCAGCCAGCAGCAGGGCGTGCTTACCTTTAGTCCTGCCTGGTGATACCTACAGCAGCTTCGACTGCCTCGGCTCCCCCGGCAGGCAGCAGCAAGCGCAGCCCCGGCGCAGGCTCCCCTCTCTATGCGCCCGGGGAGGACGGCTCTGCCGGCGCCTCTCCCTGCCAGCCATGGATAAGCAGAAGTTGCCGGAGAGGGGCCGGGTGGGCGGGATGCGGAGAGGAGCCTCGGGGAGGAGCTGGGGGACTTTCCCTCGGAGCCCTGTCTCTGTCTTGGGGCCTTTGTGGCCTCGGTGCCTTCCCCCCACCGCAGCCGCCAGCCTCGTCCTGTTCCCGAGGCAGAAAGCGGCCAAGGGGAGTACCCTGGGAGGAGAGATGGGCTCAGCACGTCTCTCCAGATCGGCGCGGGCTTTGGCGGGAGGAGGAGAGGAACTTTGGCACCCCCATCCAGGGCCCGCTGCCCCATCCAGCGCCCGGCGCTCTAGGCCAATGCCTAGTTGGCCTAGCAGGTGAGCCGTCCCTGGGTAGGGCTTCCCCCCACCAGCCAGTTGGTCGCTGGCGGATTGGAGCCCACCAAATCAGAGGATCCCTTGCTCCCACCTGGGTGCTAGCAACCCTAGTGAGGGGAGCCGCCTCCCTGGAGATCTTCAGAAGGCACTGCAAGTCCTGCTTGTTTGCCAGGGCTTTTGAGGAGGTTTGAATAATGGGCATCTTTTAAGGGGAGCAAGAGGGAGAGATTTTGGAGGCTTGTTATTCTGGTTTTAATTGGTAATGTCTTCAACTATTATTGTAAGCTGCCTTGAACTACAAGGAAAGGTGGGATATAAATATTTTAATAAATTTAATAAATTATTTCACATTTTGAGAACTGCTATAAAAACCATTGAAAATTAAAAATAAGAACCTTACGCGTACTGTTTTCATAATGTTTTTGTTCACCAAAAAAACACCCCCCACACACAATAGGGCGGAAAACATCTGTTGCTGCTACACAGTACATTAAACTATAATGAGGTTTATCATTTGGATGGCTTTTCATTTTCTTTTCCGATATCAAGCTTTACATGTTGCCGATCATATCTCAGTGTGACTTCTTTTTAGCTTCAGACCTAATCTTACACAGCACATAATTCATATCGCTTCAACTGAACATAATCAATGTAATTTACATACTAATTATGCCGGAAATACTGGCTAATTGAAAACAGTGTGTGATGATGGGAGTGTCTTTAAGAACCAGCTCCCTAGATGATGCTGTGAGGATGACAAAGGAGTAAAGATTCCATCTTGGCACAGAACTGGAGAATAAAAAGTCATATTCATTCTGATTCAGTACTTCCACAGGTTAGTCATTTCATCCAGGGCCTGATCAACTCATCACTGAAATTTGTGGGAAGCAACACATCTTGTCTATTTACAAGAATGTTTTGGAAAGTAACAGCAATTCTAAATATATCAGAATACCAGCTGCTGAAATTAGTTCAACAGCCACATATCTATTTAAATTTCACACTCACACTACCCCTTGTGGGCCGCCTTCAGAGTCACACTTGTACATTAAAGGGGAAAAAATGGTTCTCCATAATCTCTTTTCTTTGGTGGGACCCGATTTCCAAAGCTCACTTCAAATGCAAAAGGTCCATGAATTCCTCTCAACATCTGGAGGGCTGTCCCACCCTCCTGCTTTCAGAGATTGCTCACTCATCCTGCTTGCTCCTCCTTCCTTGTGTGTCCCACCCTTTCTCTTTCCTACAGTGATATGACTTTTAAGCATGACAACCTTGAGGCAGCGTTGTAATTTTATTATTAAAAGACACTAAGAATCTTGATATATGCAAAACTAGCTCTGAAATCCTATAGACAAGTTATATCAACAGGACAGATCGTTCCTAAAGTCCCCATGCACAAGAAGAGCACACAGCACTATACCTAGTGGAGCAATAAATGCTGGTTTCATTATAACCCCTGTCTGGCAGGACACTGCCACCAGTGAAACCCTTATGCTGGTGGAGCACTACCAGCATATGGGTTCCTTCCCACCCCATCACCATGGCCCCGGTCATACGGGCCGGAAAATGCGGGGGGGAAGCGTGGCTGTTTACCCTGGAGGAAAATAACGCGTCGTTGCGTGATCAGACCTCCCTTCGAGGTCCCGTGGAGGTCCCGTGGATAGGGGGCAGGTGCCGATCACACGATGATCCTGCAGTGCGGCAAAGAAGCAGTGCGGCGCGATCACACCAGCAATCGCTAGGCGCCACTTCCGTGGCAGACGGGATGGATTTTTTTTTTTAAACTGAAGTTTGTGCATACGCATGACTGAGCAATCGTATCTGCACATCCGAAGGCGGGTGGTGGGCTTACCGGAGAGGGCGACAGACGTTTCCGGACCCCAACAGAGCTCTGAGGCATAGGCAATGGAGGGGGAGGGGGGCCCCCTCATCACAGCCGCTCTAACTGCCTGTGCAACAGTGGCCATAGCGACCCTTCAGAGGCGGCAAGCCTGGCTGTAGTGGGAGCGGGCCTCTTTGTGCGCATGCGCCGTTGGGCGCTTGTGCGCATCCTGTGGAGACTTGGGGGGGGACCTGTTTGCGACGGGACATGGGCGGGTGCCGGATGCCATGGGATTCCACCGGAAATGCGATCAGGCACCCGCCCTTGCCCCGCGGTGTCCGGAAACTAGTACCTCGGAGGTACTAGTTTTTTACCCCGCATCTTCGATGGGAAGCCTCGGGTTCGGCACGGGAGCTCTACGCTTCCCACATGTAGTGCTGTGATCGCGCCCGGAAAATCCGCCTATCTTCCATCTCTGTAAAGTGGCTAATGTTCCGTGTGACCGCAGCCACAGATAAGTTGAAATACTAAGTATTCATGGAAGTCAAATATCCAAAAGACTTCCAAAAGACTTATGACAAGGTACCTACTGAGTAAGCTTAGCAATCATGGGATAAGAGGACAGGTGGAGGACAGGTCCTCTTATGGATTGAACATTGGTTAAACAACAGGATGCAGAGAGTAGGACTAAATGGGCTATTCTTGCAATGGAGGAAGGTGAACAGTAGGGTAAAAAAACAAAAGGACTGGTATTTTAAATATGCTATTTAATTTATTCATAAATGATTTGGAACTGGAGGTGAGCAGTACAGTAGCCAGGTTTAAAGATGATGAAAATGGATGGTGAAAATCAAGGCAAATTGTGAAGAGCTATGGGAGGGTTCCTCTAAATTAGGTGAGTGAGCAACACTAGAAATGAAGTTCAACATGAGCAAGTGTAAGGTGATGCAGAATGGAATAAAAAATCCTAAATTTAGATATATACTTAAAAAATACTGAGACTTACTTAGTGAATTCATCTCTCATACTTTATTCGAAGAACAAGACAAAGTAGCCGGCTCGCAGGCCGCTGGCTTATATGCCCCAAGGAAAACATCCCCACACACACACCCCACACCCGTGAATGGTCTATTTACACTGATTAGATTATTTCTGGGGAGCCTAGGTTCCCGATTGGCTGGGAACTAGGATCCGAACGTCTATTGTGTTTGGTAGCGAAGCTCAGGTACCTCACCTGACCGCATGTGGAACCGGCTGAAACTGGATCGAGCACATGGCTAAGTCAGGACACAACAATACTGATGGTGTCTGAACTTGCTGAGATTGAGACCGAAAGGGATCTTGGAGTTGTAGTGGAAAGGTCGATGGAAAATGTTGACCCAGTGTGCGGTAGTGGTGAAAAAGGCAAACACCATGCCAGGAATTATTAGGAAAGAGATTGAAAATAAAACAGATAATATTGTAGTGCTCTTGTATAGAGCTATGATGTGGCCCAACTTGGAATACTGTGTTCAAAAAGGATATTGCAGCACCAATCCTGTGTGGAAAGAGGCAGAGTGGCCTGGGACTTTTTAATCTAGAAAAAAAGTGTAATGTATTCAATAAGCTGCCATTGAATGCATAATGTGTTATGAAAACATCTAATTGAAATGCTATGTTAAGCTTTGTCCTGGGCTAGGATCCAAATACATCCAATCACATTGCTAGCCCAGGAAGCACCTAACCAATCACTTCTCAGCAAGCTCCCTGAGCGGGAACGTCCGTGATTGGTCCTTATGTATGCAACCTTATTGGTTGGTAAATGTACAGTAGGCGTGGCTACATTAGCCGGGAGAGTTTAAAAGCAGGACAGCTGCAATGTAAAATCTGTTCTGGCTATCAGATGTTGATTCGTGTTGGAGTTGTGTTCCAGTTGAAGAATAAAGCTGTGTTCTTGCTGAATCACTCTCCGACTTCTTTGTTAAGTGAGCGACTTAACAAAAAGACATATGGGGAGACATGATGAAAGGTTTATAACATTATGCATAGAGTAGAGAAAGTAGAGAGAAAGAGAGATGTTCCTTCTTCTCCCATAATACTAGAATATGAAGCTGCTGGGAAATAGGTTCAGGACAGACAAAAGGAAATACTTCTTTACTTAATTAGTAATTAAACAGAATTCACTGTTAGTGGAGATAGTAATGGCCACAAGCTCGGATAGCTTTAAAATTGGTTTGATGGATCAGTGGTTATTACCATAAAGAGAACCTCTATACAGAGGCAGTAAACGTCTGAATAGGCAGCACCAGGGGAAGGCTTCTATGCCATTTGTTTGGCCCTCCAGGGCAACTGGTTGGCCACTGCATGAAACAGTATGCTGGACTAGATGGACCACTGGTCTGATCCAGCAGACTCTACTTATGTTCTTATGAAGCCAGTGGAGAACCCCAGACTGCTGCTCCACCACTTCCACCATTCTAGGCTTGCCATGTCCCTGCCACCAGCAGCTTCCATTTCCTACTCAGAGTGGCATCAGGAGAAAAATTAGAAAATGGCCATCAAGTCAAGTGACATTCCATCACTTCCTGGTAAAACCCAGAAGCAACATCATCCTCTCTAGGTCTCCTGCTGGTTGCCTGGCAACCCTACTTCATTCCCATAGCTACAAAGAAGAAAGAATTCAGCCTCTGTGACCAATCTGAGCAATCCCCCAGACCATAAAAGTCACAGAAAGGAACATAGATCTCATCTACACTCTGCCTCTATAGCTAGTAAAGGTAAAGGTTCCCTTGCTCGAAAGCCAGTCCAATCCGACTCTAGGGTTGCGGTGCTCATCTCCGTTTCCAAGCCGAAGAGCCAGCGCTGTCCGAAGACGTTTCCGTGGTCATGTGGCCGGCATGACTAAACACCAAGGCGCACGGAAGGCTGTTACCTTCCCACTGAAGTGGTACCTATTTATCTACTTGCAATTTCTTGCTTTCGAACTGCTAGGTTGGCAGGAGCTGGAACTAAAGATGGGAGCTCACTCCGTCATGCGGCAACTCGGGTCTCGAACTGCTGTACTACCGACCTTCCACAGCCTGCAGTTCAGCGTCTTAACCACTTGAGCCACCACAGCTCCAAGAACTTTGGTGATGGAACACTTAGTACAAACTACATGGACCCTAAACATATTGTTATAAACATCCCACTTATCCAAGCAGTGTGAAGATACAACAGCAGCATTTACCCAAGTTTTCTTTCAAGGACAACACTGGGGATTTATGTTGATTTTGTAGCCGAGTACAGGTGGAGGCAAAGAGGCACTCCTACAGGGCAGCAGATTCACAACCCCATTTCATATCCCAAAGAAACAGATCCTGTATGACTCACAAGGCGCTTTAGCCTGAGTTCCATATCTGCTGTCTTTCTCTTTTTCCTATCAGAAATTATTGTTGGTAGCAAAGCCCACAAAATGGGTACTGTGTCTTATGGAAGCCTCATTTTTGTCTTCCCAAGGTGTGACTCACCACACCACCTCCTGTTCCCCTTTACATTGTCCGTCCCCCCCCCCCGAAGTAATGTGTAATTCACCATGCTGACTGTGGTGGTCTTGCCTGTGTAGCTTCTGTTCTTCCTTGTGCCTCTCTCTCTTGCACAATGGTGTTTAAGCATGCTGTTGTACTGTTCTGGAATTCAACAGTATTGCTGGGGTGGTATTGTCCCTATAGCAAGACTTCACAGTGTCTTCCAGTGATGTCTCTATAGTCTCCATGCAGGTCTTCTGTTCAAACCTTTAAGTGCCAGGCAAGGAGCTGTGGAGTCTTTCTAGCTGCCTAGTTGTGTGCTGCCTGTGAGCGTTGGATGTGTACTGAATTGAATGATGTTATGGGATCATTTGGCTAGCACCATGCATTGATGGGCACACTCAATACATAGCTAATGTGGGTTGTCATCTCCAAGAATTTCCCAGACTGGAGTTGGTAACTGACTCTGTAGCCCATCTCCTGAGCTTCCCGAGAGAGGCTAAGATTAGAAATTCTGGCTATGAGGGAGGACTAGGGCGTGAGCCCCAACCAGTGTTCCCTCTAAGCTGAGTTAGTGTGAGCTAGCTCACAGTTTTTTAGCCTCCGGCTCACACATTTTTGTCTTAGCTCAGAAAGGATGGCTTCAGAGCAAACTAATTTATGCAGGAGCCAAATTGCTTGCTCACAACTTTAATGCCAGTAGCTCACAAAGTAGAACTTTTTGCTCACAAGACTCCACAGCTTAGAGGGAGCATTGGCCCCAACACCCCCTGCACTACAGCCTACAAGGATTAGGACTACAGCTTGTCCCTTTCCTGCAAGTAAATTTCTTCACACAACTAGGCTTACCAACCTCCAGGTGAGGCCTGGAGTTCTCCAGGAATTACAGCTGATTTCCAGACTACAGTTACCTTGGAGGAAATGGCAGCTTCATAGAATTGGCTCTGTGGCATCATGTCCCCCGCCAAACTCCCTCCTCTCCCCCAACTTTGCTTTTCTCAGGCACCATCCTCAAGTCTTCAGGAATTCCCTATGGCTGAGTTGGCACCCCTACCAGCACTGCTCCTTCCTCCACTGGTCCCCTAGACTTCTTTATGCTTAGTGCAGAAAGCTGCACATGCCTAAATGGACTTCCCAGATTGTTTGCCTGCTGTCCCTGCCACTGCTGGACAGGACAGTGGGGAAAAACCAAAAGAGATAGAGTTAACCTATGCATAGAGTTTGGGGGGACCCTAGAGCATCATGCTGACATTGTGATGTCACTTCCAGGTTTGTGTCTGAAGTGACATTGTGCTATTGGTACAATGTCATTTCCCCATCCCTGGACTATCCCTTTCTTGCCGGTTGCTATTAAGAATAGCTATACATTTGAAACTTAGTGTGGGAGCAGTGTAGAGCAGTGGCAATGCCAGACACCATCTCCTGCTTTGGCACCCCACACCATCCCACACCCGGCATTCACCAGGTCCAGTGGGGCCACAAAGGCACTCTGCAAAGGTCCACACGCCAGCCAGCTGATCAATGACAGCTGGCCATTTTAACAGCTAGCTGTCTGGCTGCTCCATCCTCAGGGCGAAAAGGGGAGTGGTACAGGAGAGGTTATTCCGAGAATGGTATTGGTTCCTTGTGGCTTGTCACACCCCCATGGGACTTCTGAGCAGGGGGAGGCCACTGCCACTGGGCATGCTCCAGGCATGGCTAGGCCCTATAAAAGGCCTAAGGAAGGAAGCTGAGGAGAACGCACTGCTCTGGCTCTCGGCTCAATAGACAGCAGAGGTGGAGGAGAGGAGGTGGAATAGGGTGGTGCTCAGCCCTCACCTCTCCCTGCCTGAGGCCAAGGGAGGGTGCTTCATTCAAAGTGGCTCCTGGTGCACAGTGGCTAGAGGCCTGACAATCGGGACACAAACAGACATGACAAAATCTTGCATTTCTGTTCATTTATAAATTGCACATGGAAGTCTTGTATAGTCTCAGTTTGCATTGATTTCTTGTGGGGAATGGAGAGAAAATGTATTACTTCGACTTCAGCTCAGGATAGCTAATCAAGACCAAGTGCCTGCCTCTGCTGTTAGCATGGTAAAGGGGGGAAAAGAGATGTCCTTTAAGAACACATTTCTTCTTCTCATTCAATTCCAAGTGTTTTCATTTAGTTTGAAAGCTTTAACATAATTACAGGCTACTAACGTTTCAAGTCACACCAAGACACACTCTTTTACAATATTGGTTTTGAAAGCATTTACTACTATTTCACAGATACAGTGAACAAATTGTTAGAGCTGACCATTAATCTAAAAATGAGTGGTTAAAAATGACAAACGAATTCTCAGAAAGATGAAACACACCTACTTAGTAACATCTTCCTAGAATGCTACAACATTAATTTGATTGGGGGGGGGGGGACACACACAGAATGTGAGCTATCCAGCAGCCTTTTTTTCTGGCCAAGGATTTTTCTGGTCAATGAAAGAGTAAAGCAAATACCTTTTGTTGAAATCAGTGAGACTTAAATATTTTACATCTGTGAGGTTTTCCCTCACAGAAGTCACAAATGAAGATGTCACACATGAAGATGGCAGAATATACATCCAAATTTCATGCAAAGCAATTTGAACAGATGCAGGAAACAGAAACCACTGGAAAACATCTACCAAGTGATTCCTAACACATTTTGAGCTCTGTCAGCTTTTCATTTATGAAGTACTGATTTTGAAAACATATTTCATAGCACTTTTTATAAGGAGCTACACAATGTATATGTCTTGCAAGGAATTTCTTCTAGACTGGAAAGGGATAAAAATGGGAATTGTTTACCTTCCATCTCCATGGAAATTACTTTTGGACATGGCATCAGGTTCAGCTGTTCAAGGGGAAAATAGAAGTCATATATCCCACCAGACTAGCACAAGGCCCTTGCCTGAGCTTTATATAATCCAGTACTCATTCCACAGTACTGTACTAGCCTTTCGTCTATGTACACAGAATAGTTTTTCAGAAAGCTGAAGGCAGTATGATGAGAAACAGAGTTGCCCTGGAGAGGCTTTGGCTGGATGTGGTAATGGTTTTTAGGATGTTAGTTTATTGTATAATTTTGTGTGTATCTGGAAACTACTTGAGCATATATTAGGAAAAGTGGGATACAAATATAAACATGTAAATATGTGAAAGAAATACACCATCATTGTCTGAGTCACATATATTCATTCCCCCTCCCCCATACTGCTATTGGAACATCAGAAAACTTGCAAAACTATTTGACCAGAGACCATGGACTGTGACAGCTTGTCCATGCAGACAGGATCCTTAGAAGTTTGAATCTTACCACCTGCTTCTATGGCCCTTTTCCTTTCTGACTACTTACATATGGGGGGGACGGACACAGCTGACTGGGTACAAGAAGGAGTAAATGCCTCTACAGGCGGGTGGTTACCCAAGTCTTGAAAGAGAAGTCTACCCTTCACCGAGGAGGAGATCTCATTAACTATTGACCAGTCTCAGATGTTCCATTCTTAAGCAAGGTAGTTGGTAATGGCTGGATAGCTCTGAGCTTTCCCGGATGAAGGAGATCCTTTCCAATCTGTTTTTAAGTCTGGCTATGGGACTGAAATAGAGTTGGTCATCCTCGTGGATAACCTGCATTGGAAGATCAGCAGAGGGAGTGCTACTCTGTTGATTCTTTTGGACATCTCAGTGACTTTTGACACCCATTTTGCAATAGGGTTGCAACCTCCCGGTGGGGCTCAGAAATCTCCTGCTATTATAACTGATCTCCAGACTGCAGAGATCAGTTTCCCTGGAGAAAATGGGTGCTTTGGAGAGTGAACTCTATGGCATTGTACCCTGATGAGGTCACTCCCCTCCCCAAATCCCACCCTCCCCAGGCTCCCCCCCCCCCAAATCTCCAGATATTTCCCAACCCAGAGTTGGCAACCCTAGTTTGCAAGGCACCGTTTTACAGTAGTTCCAGTCCTACCTGGAGAGTAGGTTTCATAAGGTAGTTCTGGGGGACTGCGGCTCAGCCTCTGCCTCTGACCTGTGGAGTTCCCTCTTGTCTCCTGTGCTGTTTAACATCAACATGAAACTGCTGGGTGAGAGACAGATCAAGATGGGTAGCCATATTAGTTTGTTTGTAGCAGCAGAAAAGAGTAAGAGTCCAGTAGCACCTTAAAGACTAACAAAATCTGTGGTAGGGTATGAGCTTTTGTGAGTCACTGCTCACTGAAGACGTTATCTGAAGAAGTAATGACTCACAAAAGTTCATACCCTACCACAGATTTTGTTAGTCTTTAAGGTGCTACTGGACTCTTACTCTTTTCTACTGGTGGGGTAGAGGTTTGGGCTGGTTGTCACCAATATGCGGATGCAACTCAGCTCTGTAACTCATGATTCTGGCTGATCAACTGGAGGCTGTAGAAAGCCTGAGCCGGTGCCTGGAGGCAGTTTTGGAGTGGAGGTGCAGGCTAATAAACTGAATCTTAATCCTGACAGGACAGAAATGCTACTGGTGGGTGGAAGGCCTGACCCCGGATTTAAAGTGCCACCCATTCTGGATGGGGTTGCATTTCCTTTGAAGAGACATCTCCATAGTCTGGGAGTGCTCTTGGACCCAGGCCTACTGCTGGATGAGCAAGTGGTATCTGTGGCCAGGAGTCCCTTTTACCAGCTTTGACTGGCTAGCCAGCTGCAGCCTCTGCAGCACATTACATCTAGATTAGATTCACTGCAATGCACTTTATATGGGGCTGCCTGAAAAGTACTGAGACTGACGAGTGATTACAGCTCTCATACTCTTATTAGTGCAGAACAAGACGACTTTAGCCGGCTCGCAGGCCGGCTTATATTCCCAGTGAAACCACCACCCAAAAACACCCCCCTACACCATAATAGGCTATTTACAGCGGCTGAGAGTTCCATGGGTTCTCGGCTGGGAGCCTAGCCCTTGGACTGGTGCGGGCTAGGATCCGCTTAGTCCATTGTTCACTGGAGTGAAACTTGGAGGTTTAGCCGGACCGCGTGGTGCCCCTGTTTGCCATGCGGTCGGGACTGGATACATTACACTGCCCTTTAATTGTGTTTGAGAACTTCAGTTGGTGCAGAATGCTGCAGCCAGGATGTTGACTGAAGTGGGTCGAAGGGACCACATCACTCCAGTCTTGGCCACCTACACAGGCTCCCAATCTGTTTCTGGGCACAATTCAAGGTGCTGTCCTTTAAAGCTCTGTATGGTTTGGGATCAACATACCTGAAAGACTACCCACTCCCTTATGAACCTATCCATCCTCTATGGTCACCTTCCAGCACCTTGCTTGGAGGATGGGGCATGCCTTCCGAAATTAGGCTGGTGGCAACCTGGGAGAGGGCCTTCTCAGTTGTGGCACCCAGCTTCTGGAACTGTCTCTCCAAGGAGACTCATCTGTCCCCTTGTTGCCATCTTCCACCAGCAAATGAAAACTTTGTTTCATTTCGCATTCCCTCAATTATCCCTTCTTTGAGTCCAGTGTTTTGTTATTTTTATGTTTTCATATATATTGTAGCTCTAGTTTTGTTTTAATGATTTTAATTAGTTTTAATGATTTAAAATGTGATTTTATTAATGTATGTTTTTGTTAACCACCTTGGTGGCCTTATGAGGGCAGAAAGGTGGCATATAAATTTTGTAAAATAGAAATGGTTCTGAAAAATTATCATTTATACAGAGAACCAGTGGTCTAACCACTGCTCAATATCCCTAATCCTATAACAATTTGATAGAATGTCTCTATTAAAACATAATAATATGTATCAGTGCCATATTGAACACCTGACTCTCCAAAGCTTACACCCCCAAAATCTTGTTGGTCTCCAAGGTGCTACTGAGACTCATATCTAGCTCCTGAACATATCTGGCTCATTGGATCAGACTATTGGTCTATCAAGATCAGTATTTTCTATTCTGATTGGCAGTCCGTGGTCTCAGGGTGATATCTTTCAAATCACCTACTATCCAATCCTTTTAATTGGAGATTGAACCAGGAATCTCCTGCATGTAAGGCAGAGAGAGAAGAAGAAGAAAAGAGATTGGATTTATACCCCGCCCTTCACTCGGAGTCTCAGAGCGGCTTACAAACTCCTTTCCCTTTCCACACAACAGACACCCTGCGTGGTGGGTGGGGCTGAGAGAACTCTGACACAAACTGCTCTTTTCCAAGGACAGCTGTGCCAGAGCTTGTGACTGACCCAAGGTCACATCAGCAGGTGCAAGTGGAGTGGGGAATCAAACCCGGTTCTCCCAGATTAGAGCCCGCGCACTTAACCACTACACCAAACTGGCTCTGCCACTGAGCTATACGCCCTCCTCTCAACAAGATTAGAGATCTATTCTGCAACCCTATCTTTGCTTACCTGGGAGTAAGACCCACTGAGCATTGTACGTCTTCTGCAGAGGATCAAACTTCCCGGAACTCACAGCTCGCTATAACACTTACAGATCGCAAAATCTATGCTATTTTGTTTTTATCCAGCCCTTCTCCAACATGTATGCTACTCTAAGACTTTCTGTGTTACGAGACTGAGGATACTGAGGAATGGTTAAGCCGCTGACACTTCATAGAAGAAAGGAACTTTGGCCACGGTAACTGTCTGAGTTGCCCGCTCTTAGTCTAGTTTTTCCCATCTTGCTCGATGGCCGGTAAAGGAACGCCCCAACAGCCTCTGCCCGTGCTCAGAGGCACCACTTCCTTTCTCTACCGTTACCGGGGGAGCTGCCCTGGGTCCCCAGGAGAGCCAGACGCAGCACGCCGAGAAGGGCGGCGTCCGAGGCCAGAGACGCGGCGATCGAGCAGATCCCGCCATGCCGCGGGGGGCAGCAGAGAGCCCGCAACCACGTCGGGCGCGAGTTCCCGCCTCTTCCTCCCCGTCTGCCGCCGCTCGTCGGTCGCTAGTATCCGCCGCCGGGCTGGGAAGGGAAGAGAAGCGAAGGGAAAGGAAGCGAAGGGGCCGCTGCGCAGCCAGGACCGCGGGGCGGGGGAGGGGCCAGCCAGGCCGAAGCGAGCCGCAGGCAGCGCCAAGCGGAGCCAGGGGGAGAGCAGCGCCGGGCCAGGCCCCGACGGAGAGCCAGACGCCGCTGCCCGCCCGGCCGGCCTCGCCGTCTCCCCTCAACGGAGCGAAGGTACCGACACCTGAGGCCTTGCGGGCTGGAGCTCGCCACCATCACCGGGCCCGGCGTGGGGAGGCCTCTGGAAGGCATTCCTCCTCCGGCTCTGGTCTTGCCCAGGCCTGGCGGGAGGAGCCCTGCCTTTCTCTGGGCCGAGGGGGTGGTGGGTGAGCGTGGCTGGGGAAGGGAAGGGAAGGGCGCTTGGCCCCCTCAGGGTGTGTCCCCGGGATGCCGTGAAACGGATTAGTCACCCCTCCGGCTGGGTCGGTGGATTTGGGGGACGAGGGCGGGAGCTGGTCCCTTCGACACGCCTCTCCTGTGCCATCCAGGCTCCGGGGTGAAACGGGGACTTCTAATCCAGTAATGACAGTGGTCATGGAACGAGGAGCGGGCAGTTAATTCTGGATTAACTAATGTGGAGCCCGAGGGGGGTGAGTCCGTGTGCGCCAGCCTCAACCGCTCCTTTTTGTCTCTGCTTTGAGCTCGCTGGCTGGCGTCAGGCATTGTCTTCCAGTGTGGGCTCCAGCAAACTTTCTTGTTTAAGGACCGGATTGATCCCATAGCTGCCTATCAGTATTTAGGAAGGGGAAGGATCTTTTTAGATCAGGAAATGCTTCTTGTCTTTAATGGTGACCTTTTTAACCGCGCACAAGCACCGTGGGGTTCGCCGAGTGAATGAAGCCACTGCTGAAATAAAAGCGTTATTTGCTTTTCTCTTGCAAAACTGCGCTGTACCCAAGGGAGGCCCAGTTTGGGTTAGCGTAACTGCATGGCTGAATCTTGGGCTTCCGAGCAGACGTTTAAATCTGTGCGTATTTTTATGAAGGACTGAGTATTGAGATAGTAAATAATAGCGAGGTTGGGAATGATTTGCAGGGTCCCTTGTATAAAGTGCTTGTTCCATTTCTAGGACATCCCTCTATGGAACTTGATCAAATTGATACTAGTCACTTTCTAAAAACAGTATGTTCATAGTGATATATATATACATTGGGCTATATTTGAATGTATGGAAATTGCACTTTTTATAATGAGAAGGATAAAAAGTTATGTTTGTTTTATGCAAAATTTATGTTTTTTGTGTAGAATTCCTACACATGTATTACTGAACAGTGAATACACATGGTTTGCTCCGGGAATGAAATGTAGCTGGTGAACACAAACTTGGCATGCATCTCTAAGAAGAAAATACATACATTTGCTATAAAAGGGACAGGGATTAGGTTGATAGGTTTATAATCTGGGCTAAAGTACTCAGATTAAATTGATTTAGTTCTATATAATTGTGTTCTGGAATGCATTACGTATGTTGAATTTAGCAAGGGCATAAAACTGTTCTAGACTGAGGTTCAAAACAACATCAGTTGATTCTTTTTGTGGCTTACCAGTTAGATCACATGTGGCTGTGGTTGGTCTCCCCAAGCAAAATTTTTCAAATGTATCATGCTGCCTGTCCTGTGCTCAGAAGTACGCTCCATTGAATTCAGTGTGGCTTACTTCTGATGCTTAGGATCAGTCTTTAATAGTGCCATCCAAAGCAGAGTTACATCATTCTAAACCTATTGACTTCAATGGATTTAGAATGGGCTGGCTGTATTTAGGATAGATCAAGATGGGTAGCCTTGTTAGTCTGTCTGTAGCAGTTGTGAGAGTCCAGTAGCACCTTAAAGACTAACAAAATCTGTGGTAGGTTATGAGCTTTTGTGAGTCATTGCTCACTTCAGATATTTGAAGAAGTGAGCAGTGATTCACTAAAGCTCATACCCTACCACAAATTTTGTTAGTCTAAGGTGCTACTGGACTCTTTTCTGTTTAGGATGACACTAAGAGTATTGGTGTATTTAAAGGTCTAGACCATGAGAAGAAGATGCATGTGGCATTTAGACCCAGGAGTTAGGTTGATATTAGCTGATGATTTTGGTGAAATGTTCCTCAGGCAAATCACTGCATCTTGTGATGGAATAGGCTGATAATAAGGGTCTCGGGTTGAAGGAAGAGTTGCAAGTAACTTTTTCCTGAAACATTATAGCATAAGTATTGTGGGTGTAACAGAAACAGTTCCTACTTTGATTTCTTACAAAAACATTTAGACTGTTTTACATTTGTAGTATTAAGCTGATTTGATGATGGAATCATCCTGGTGTAAGCTCTCCCAGTTTGGTGATTCAAACTTTAGTTTTAATTCTTTAAAATGAAATGATATAGGCAGTTTTAATGGAAGAAAATAAACTGTCAGCATATACAATAATGATTTTAAATTACTGTTTTTAACATAACAGAAGACATTGGGTGAAAATTTGTCTGTAGTTAGAAATTACATTCTGCATAATTGATTAGGGAAGATGTCACTCATTATGGAGAAAATATACATTACTAAGACTTTGGGAGTACATAAAAATGCAGAGACTCGGTGGGCTGGTCCCACAAACAGGGTGCTACATTCACAGATGGTCATCCTAAATCTTCAGAGGGATTTCTGTAGTTGGATGTTACAGCATAGCTATTCAGACCTGCTATATTAACAATTCTTTCACCTGAAAAGGCTGACGAAATCACATTGCGCTACTGCTATATGAAATAGTCTCTTATTTTCAGTTAAATGTTTGTTTATTGGAGAGTGAATAGAAGAAGAAGAAGAGATTGGATTTATACCCCGCCCTTCACTACCCAAAGGTGTCTCAGAGTGGCTTACAAACTCCTTTCCCTTCCCCTCCCCACAACAGACACCCTGTGAGGTAGGTGGAGCTGAGAGAGCTCTTGACAGAAAGTGCTCTTTTTTCCAGAACAGCTCTTATCAGAACTACGGCTTGCCCAAGGTCATCCAGCCAGGTGCAAGTGGAGGAGTGGGGAATCAAACCCGGTTCTTCCAGATTAGAGTCCGCGCACTTAACCACTACACCAGACTGGCCACTTGCTACTCAGATGACAATTTTCTGAACATTTGTTCAGTAATAATAGAAGTAGCTTTGTATTTAACTATGACGCAGATCGCACTGTCTTGAAAGACCTCAATGCCTTTCATATTTTACAACCAGGTGTCCTGGGAACCCATCAGTAGGAGTGTGCTCTACCTGGAGTGTTCCTCATCAACCTGCAGTTGCCACTTCACGCACACAAATTTTCCATGTAGAGTTTTTTGTTTGTGTATACCAAAACTGTATGTGCATGGAAAACCCACATACTGCCCTATTCATATGAAATGGCAATGTCTGAAAAGGGCTTGTATTATTGACAAGCATGTGAGTTTCTTAAAACTTAAAGGCCAAGTATATTGTTAGAAAAAATGTTTCATTTAAGACTGTACCTAATTGTCTCCTTGCTTGTCAATATGCTGGATATTCTGTTTTTAAAAACATGGTTAACAACACTGATTGATACATAGAAAAGCTGGTGTGCTCACCTTCTAGCACCACATAGAATGCTGCTACACAGGTCCCCTGACCTGTGATGGTAGCTTTTCAGAAGGGGAATAAATAGCTAACTTTGGATTCTGGCCATTATTTTTGCTGTTTCTGTAAACATTCATTGTGCAGCTACAAAGTGTATGTTGAAAATCAACTTGAATGGAAGTGTGTGTTGGAGTTCAACCCGAGTCTATTGGCAATTTCCATGTTGTGTGGTTTCTTTTGTAAATTTTATCACTATCACTCACAGATGCAGGGCTACGCCTGCTTCTGTAGAGTTATGTCAAGAATGCCTCACCTCCCTGAAATGTCTAAATTCCTAATATAACATGCTTGTTTTGGTAGGGAAGGGCTTCTTTTTATCATTTGAAATGGTTGACATTTTTATTGTAGCTTCATTAAGCTTGGGCTAATCAACCTATTGTTTACCCTTTCGATATACTGTGTAATGCTGGTCGTTGTCCTCATAGTTTTTCAAACTGTTTGGATCATGAATAAGCTATGGTCTTCAGAAAAATTTAAATGACATTCATTTATCATTGCTTATACATAAGGTTCAGTTCTGTATAGTTTAGAGCTTTGTAAACTTGCCAGAAGGCAGAGGATCCATGACTAATCAGGCTCTGATTTCAAGTCACAATGAAACTAGAATTCATTGATTTCTCTGAGGCTATGTGGGTGTGTATGCTATAGTGGAGACCTTTGTAAGATTGTTAATTACATTTGGATTTTTTAGAATAGGATGGTAAATGACATTTTTCATCATAAAAAGTCTAGTAGTGACACACAAGTATGACTAAAAGTGTAAACCTGACTTTATCCTAAAAACCAACAAACTGTCCTTGAAGGCAAATTTACTGTGGCATAAGCGTTCATGGACAAGAGCCTACTTTGAAGAAAGCAATAGTTCACCAAAGTTGATGCTGCAACAAATCCATTGTAAGTCTTTGAGGTCTCACAGTAGTATTTGATTTTTCAACAACAGCTATCATGGTTATCCTTCTGTGTTTTTTCTAGAAGGTAGCTGTTCTGAAATGTTCATAACATGTGTACTGGGTTTTTTTTCTGTACGATGCAGGAAATTCACAAATACCTCCCCCACCACCACCCGTGACCCCTGTTCCATGCTCAAAAGGTGGCAAAAAAACCCCCCTTCAGGATCCCTGGCTAAACTGGCCTGGAGAAAATTTGCTTCCTGACTCTAAAGTGGCGATCAGCATTTCCCTGAGTGTGTAAGAAGGGCCACAAGAACTAAGCACTGATGCAACCCTTCCTGTTCTCCCTCTCATGATCTGCCTACATTCACAGAATCAGCATTGCTCTCAGATGGTCATCTAGCCTCTGTTTAATAACCTCCAAAGAAGGAGAGCCCACCACCTCCCAAGGAAGCCTGTTCCACTGAGGAACTGCTTTAGCTGTCAGGAAGTTCTTCCTTATGTTTATCTAAAAACTCATTTGATTTAATTTCAACCCATTGGTTCTGATCCAACCTTCTGGGGCAACAGAAAACAACTCTGCACCTTCCTCTATATGGCAGCCCTTCAAATACTTGAAGATGGTTATCATATCACCTCTCAGTCATCTCCTCTCCAGGCTAAACATACCCAGCTTCTCCAACCTTTCCTCATAGGACTTGGTCTCCAGACCCCTCACCATCTTTGTTGCCCTCCTCTGGACTCATTCTAGCTTCTATATACTTCTTAAATTGTGGTGCCCAAAACTGAACACAATACTCCCAAGTGTGGTCTAACCAGAGCAGAGTAAAGTGATACCATCTGGATCTATGTGTGATCTGGACACTATACTTCTGTTGATACAGCCCAAAATCACATTTGCCTTTTTAGCCGTGGCATCACACTGCTGACTCGTGTTCAGTGTATGGTCCACTAAGACCCCTAGATTCTTTTTGCACATACTACTGCTAAGACTCTGCACTGCACTCAGTATGCCAGCAAATTTGGAAAACCAACAGTGGCCACAGCATCGGAAAAGGTCAGTTTACATTCCAGTCCCAAAGAAGGGCAATGCCAAGAAATGTTCAAACTATCACACAGTTGCATTCATTTCACATGCTAGCAAGGTCATGCTCAAGATCCTACAATCTAGGCTTCAGCAGTACGTGGATAGAGAACTGCCAGAAGTACAAGCTGGGTTTCGAAGAGGTAGAGGAACTAGAGATCAAGTTGTCAATGTTCACTGGATTATGGAGAAAGCAAGGGAGTACCAGAAAAACTTCTGCTTCATTGACTATGCTAAAGCCTTTGACTGTGTGGATCCCAACAAACTATGGCAAGTCCTTAAAGAGATAGGAGTACCAGACCACCTCACATGTCTCTTGAGAAACCTGTATAAGGCTCAAGAAGCGACAGTTAGAACTGGACATGGAACAACTGATTGGTTTAGCATAGGAAAAGGAGTATGTCAGGGATGTATATTGTCACCAGTGTTCCTTCTAAGCTGAGTTAGTGTGAGCTAGCTCAAAGTTTTTTAGCCTCCGGCTCACACATTTTTGTCTTAGCTCAGGAAGGATGCCTCCAGAGCAAACTGATTTATGCAGTAGCCAAATTGCTTGCTCACAACTTTAATGTCAGTAGCTCACAAAGCAGAATTTTTGCTCACAAGACTCCAGTGCTTAGAGGGAACATTGATTGTCACCTTGCTTATTTAATTTATATGCAGAGTACATCATGCGAAATGCCGGCCTGGATGAATCACAAGCCGGAATTAAGACTGCTGGGAAAAACATCAGCAACCTCAGATATGCAGACGATACCACTCTAATGGCAGAAAGTGAAGAGGACCTCAAGAGTCTTTTCCTTAGGGTGAAAGAGGAGAGCATAAAAGTTGGCTTGAAACGCAACATCAAAATCACTCTTTGGCAAACAGAAGGGGAAGTCATGGAAGCAGTGACAGACTTCACAGTCCTGGGATCGAAGATCACTGCAGACGGTGACTGCAGCCATGAAATTAAAAGACGCTTGCTCCTTGGGAGAAAAGTGATGGCAAACCTAGACAGCATAATAAAAAGTAGAGACATAACCCTCCAACAAAAGTCCATATGGTCAAAGCAATGGTATTCCCAGTAGTCATGTATGGCTGCGAGAGTTGGACTATAAGGAAGGCTGAGCACCAAAAAATAGATGCTTCTGAAATACGGTGCTGGAGAAGACTCTTGAGACTCCCTTGGTCTGCAAGGAGATTGAATCAGACAATCCTGAAAGAAATCAACTCTTGACTGTTCCCTGGAAGGCCAGATACTGAAGCTGAAGCTCAAATACTTTGGCCACCAAATAAGAAGGGAGCTCTCACTGGAGAAGACCCTGATGCTGGGAAAGATTGAAGGTAAAAGAAGAAGGGGATGGCAAAGGATGAGACGGTTGGACAGTGTTACTGATGCAATGAACATGAAATTAAACAAACTCCAGAGCACGATGGAAGACAGGAGGGCCTGGCGTGATGTGGTCCATGGGGTCGCGAAGAGTTGGACTCGACTGTGCGACTGAACAACAACTGCCAAGACAAGTCTCCCCCATCCTATAATTATGCATTTGGTTTTTCCTAACTAAATGCAGAACTTTACATTTATCCTGATTGAAGTTCATTTTATTTGTTTTAGCCCAGTTTTCCAGCCTGTCAAGATCATCCTGTATCCTGACTCTGTCTTCTGCTGTATTTGCTACCCCTCCCAATTTAGTATCATCTGCAAATTTAATAAGCATTCGCTCTATTCCTTCATCCTAATCATTGGTAAAGATGTTGAACAAAACCGGTCTCAAGACAGATCCTTGAGGCACTCCACTTGTCACTCCTCTCCAAGAGGATGAGGGACCATTAACAAGCACTCTTTGGGTGCAATCTGACATGCAGTTACAGATCCACCTAATGGTGATAGGACCCAAACCACATTTTACCAATTTATCAACAAGAATATTATGTGGAACCTTATCAAAAGCCTTACTGAAATCAAGATAAACTATGTCTACAGCATTCCACTGATCCAGAATAAGTGAAAATTACACATTAGGAGTGGCAATGAATCTGCCTATTATATTTCACTTTAGCTGGAATAGTAAGTTGTTGCTTCTTAGAAATAAGCATCATTTGCTGCACCTATAAATAAATGCTTTAAATAGAATGTGGTGATTGTTGCACTCTTTCAAGGCTACAAACAGATGTACCAGTGGAAATCATTCACTTCCTTGTTTCCTAACCAAACTTAGATTTTTATTTTAAAGCAGCCTTAATCAAGTTATGTGGGGTTTTTTTGTTTTTGTGTTTTTTACAGGGGAGGAACTTAAGCATTATAATTTTAGCTTTCAAACTCGTATTGTATGAAGCTGGCTGATGCAAGGTGTGGCATACCATTATTGCTCTCTAGTTTATAACTGTAAAACACAGATGTGCATGCAAAGTTTAAAATTACCTCTGAATTCCTTGGGGCATGTACTCCTTGAACAAAACTGTTTTGAAAAGTTCCTCTCTAATTAGATTTATAACTTGGTGTGTTTTACTTTATATAATCCTGTTGTTGTACCAGAATTGAAATGGATGTGGGTAAATTCATGCCATATATATGCAGCATTTGTAATTGGATTAATGGAAATTCATTTTCTTAGAGTAAAAAATAGGTTAGCATCTCAATCACAGTGGAATGTGGGAGGGAAAATACGAACTTCAGGGGTAATGGACAATTTTCCCCTAGAATTTTAATCCTGAACATGTTTATTCAGAAGCAAACTGTTTATTCAGAAGCAAACTGTACGAGAAGTGGTAGTCCAACTTTGACTGGTTTTTCTAGTCTAGAGGTCTTCTTCTGTCTTGTTGGAATAAGAGTGGGCCATTGCCAGTGCACTAGCAAAACACGCTGTGCAGATCAGTCATCTGCCTTCAGACTAAGTATGGCTTCAGCAAGATGAGATTCAGGGCAACTCATATTTCAACTAGAGTGAACACATTACTCTGATATGCTTGTAACTTGTTAAAATGAGATACTAAGTGGTTCCTGCTTGACTTACATAGGGTTCTGTTATGAACTTTAACTGAGCTGGATTGGATAAACATATGGAGCAGAGGTCCATATGACAGGGGTCATAGATTGATCACTGTGTCTGGGGCAGTGATGCTCTGTATTCTTGGTGCGTTGGGGGGCAACAGTGGGAGGGCTTCTGGAGTTCTGGCCCCGCTGGTGGGACCTCCTTATGGCACCTGGGTTTTGGTCACTGTGTGACACAGTCTGTTTTACTGGATGGGCCATTGGACTGATCCAACATGACTTTCTCATGTTCTGTGACTAGGACCACTGCTAGCCCTTCCAAAACTGAGGAGCAGGCAACAGGTCCTGGTAGGCTCTTGGCCATAGCACTGCCTGCTCAACAGCAGCATGCATGGGAGTTTCCTATGGCTGGGACTTCTTGGGAGTAGGCAGTGGCAGCTGGCCTGCCAGTTAACCAAGTTTGCCAGGTAACCAGGTGCTGAATAACGCTGCTTTTACTCTGCTGTAGGCCTTAGACTCATGAAATTCATATTTCAGTAATGTTTATAGGGGCTTATGAGTTGAGTCACGTGTGATGGCGTCTGTTACAGCAGGATGCTACATTGTGTTGGACCTCTGAACTACAGCTGTTGAGAATAGGTCCTGTCTACTCCACAATAAATTCCCCTTGCCTGTGGCCAATGCTAACTAAGGTTTGAAAGCGATAGTTAAAGCTAGTAAGCAAACTTTGGTTAGAGCCAGTTTGGTGTAGTGGTTAAGTGTGTGGACTCTAATCTGGGAGAACCAGGTTTGAGTCGTCACTCCTCCACTTGCACCTCCTTGGATGACCTTGGGCAAGCCATAGTTCTGATAAGAGCTGTCCTTGAAAAAGAGCAGTTTCTGTCAGAGTTTTCTCAGCCCCACCTACCTCACAGGGTGTCTGTTGTGGGGAGGGGAAGGGGAAGGAGTTTGTATGCCGCTCTGAGACACCTTTGGGTACTGAAGGGCGGGGTATAAATCCAATCTCTTCTTCTTCTTCTTCTTCTTCTAAGAGGGAATCTGATTGTCATGAAAACATTTGCAGTGTAACTCTTAACCATAGTCAAGGATAGGGGAATTCATTCAAAAGTGGGCCAAGAGAAGTGACTTGCTTCTGGTTTCTTCACCAGAGGACCATGCAGAAGTGCATACAGTACACAGATCAGATGCAATATTGAAGCCCTCATAGTGTGTAATATTTTTTGGTATACGAAAATGTCTGGTTAATGAAATAGTGTGCAAATGTATGTGTATGGTGTGCAGTTAGTTAACTGCTTTGTAGTAACTAAAGTGTGGAGATTCTATGTAGTTTGTACAATCAATGTTCTTTATTATAACTGGAATATAAATGTAAAACTGGATCAAGGTTTGTATTTTTAAATTGAGGTTTCCCACTTGGTGATTTAAAACTTGATTTATGTTACTGGTCTAAATCTATCCCCTAATGTTATATAAATGAACAGGTTCAGAACTGAGCCAAAAGGGAAACAGCCACAACGTTCACGCAGAAATAATTATAGACGTTCCTCAGAAATGTGTAATCTATTTTGGGGCCACCAAGATGTAGCTTTCTCTCATGTCCAGTTTTACCCACCATACTTCAGCTTTAAAAACTGAGACAACTGAATGTGCTTGCTGATATATTGCATGGTTTTAGCTATAAATATGTAATATTACAAGTAGGCTAAAATAAGGGAATATTTATGTGGTATTTCTCAGTTTTAAGACTTGGTTACAAGCTGTAGTAGACAGAATATATATTTTAGTATGTAAAGGAGGTACATACTGTCACTTAGTTTCCTGTTTCCAAACAAGGTTGTTTTCATTGGAAGTTAATCTTGAACACAAAAATACATATTATGTGAATGTACTCTGTTGTAGAACTCAGAAATTGTTACATTTATATCTCTGTACACATCCTGGGGGGAAAGCGTTTGGGGTTTTTTACTTGAAGGATTTTAATTCCTTAGAATTGAAAGAAATGTGAATTTAAAGAAAAATTTACCATTATATCTGTTCTTAGTCACAATTTACAGAGTAGTATCCCTATATATAGGAGCCGCAGTGGCTCACAGGTTAAGACGTTGAGCTGCAGACCGGAAGGTCGGTAGCTCAGCAGTTCGAGACCCGAGTGCTGCGTGACAGAGTGAGCTCCCACCTCTGGCCCCAGCTCCTGCCAATCTAGCAGTTGGAAAGCAAGAAATTGCAAGTAGATAAATAGGTACTGCTCCGGTGGGAAGGAAAAAGCATTCCGTGCACCTCGGCATTTAGTCATGCTGGCCACATGACCACGGAAAAGTCTTTGGAGAACGCTGGCTCTTCGGCTTGGAAACAGAGATGAGCACCGCCCCCTAGAGTTGGATTCGACTGGCTTTCAAGCAAGGGAAACTTTTATCTTGACTTTTTATCCCTATTTATATTTCATTTTTTTTAAGAAAAGGTAACGTGACTAAGACTTTCTATCTTAGAGATAAATTTTGTTCTTTAGTTAATGATAATTAAGCTATCACATTCTTAACATCATAAAGAAAATTAGCAAAGGTTAAGTTGCAGCCAACCCTGATTTGGATAGTTCAGGCTACTTCGATTTTGACAGATCTTGGAAGCTAAGCATAGTCAGCCCTGGCTAGTATTTGGATGGGAGACCTCCCAAGGGATACCAGGGTTGTAATGCAGGGGCAGGTAATGGCAAACCACCTTTGAAGTCTTTTGCCTTGAAAACCCTACAGGATCACTATGTCAGCTGTGACGATGACAAAAACAAGGTTGCAAAAAAGGCTTGTATATCATCTCCTGTAGTTTGTTGTATATGATATAGAATGCATTTTTCATTCATTTCGCACATGCTCATGCTGCCTAATGTTTTATTTATTTATTTATTAGATTTTTATTCTGTCCTCCCCAAAGCGGGCTCAGGGCAGATCACAAAAGGCAAGTCCAAGACTCATTTATCAGGTGTATTCTAGTATTGTCAGGTGTATTCCAGTGAGAGAGAATCCTTGCTCTGGCCTAGGGAGTAAAAAAGATAAACCACTGAAGTTTTAATAAGATGGGAGAGAAGATGTTGAAATTTTACAACATAAATTCAGAATTCATTCAACACTTTTCAAACTCCCTTGGGTCTGTATGTCTAACATAATCCTTGATCTTATTTATAGTGGTGTTCCTTTGCACGATGGCTCTGATTCAGCCCTCTGTCAGTATAGTGACATTAGTAGGTTTACTCAAGTGGAAGAACTTATTTATTTGGAACAAGTCCTAAAACTGGTCATGGGGAATGTTGCCTCTTATGTGAACTGGTTATGAATTAGCTAATGGATTATTTGTGCCATATGATTCTGTTGAGAGCCAGACTATTCAATTATGCAATGCAAAAAGGTCAGTTTTTATCTACCCTTGTATTTGGTGAAATAGCATGGCAGTTTTCCCCCCAATACTGAAAACAAGTGGCTTCATCATATTAGTAGTGTTTGTAAATCACTTGGTTGAAGATTGCCATTGCCCATCTTCTGCTTTGTGTGTAACAATTCTTCCCTGCTCACTGCTGTCTACTTTTTCCTCCAGTAAGGCTACCTGAGGTGCCTGTCTGACGTTGATTGGCAAGCAGGGCTGCAGTGGTAATACACCTGCCTGTGCAGCCATCATAGCAGTGCTTCATTTACCACAGGACTGCACGTATGATGCTGGCTCCATCTAGTGCTAGCAGTTGTTTTGTCAGTGAGAAGACACCTTTTTGCCTAAATGCAGTTGTTTGTCAGCCAGGAAAGTACTACATTACAAGACACTGTTGTTAAAGTGATGAATTGTTGCAAGGTAGTGTGCAGTTCTTTGCTTTGAAAGTAGCACTATTTTGGCATGTGGCTCCAGGATGTCTAGGGAAGCTGAGAACTTCTGCCCTCATGTCCCAAACTAGAAAGATGCTATGTGTAATTCATTTCTAGAGTGCTTTGAAGCAACCTGTCTAATTTTGGCTTATATGTTTAAATATAACAAATATTGGAAACAATGTGGACTTTGTGGCATCCCGTCAGCACCCAAAAGAAATATCTGTGCCCTGTAAACCCAGTGAGTTCCTCTTGCACATTCACAGCACAAAAGTTTTGAGGGTTCCCCCCCCCTGTGTGTGTGTGGGGGGGGGAGTAGTGGTTACATAATAAGCACTTGGGAGAATTCAAATTGTTGTGAAACTACATTTCCTTCTCACAATCTTTTGGCATCAGGCATGTCTGTGGGGAACTTGCCTCTCTTTCTGTGCTGTGAATAAGACTTAGAAGAATGTCAAGTGTCCTGTACCAAGTTGGAAAAATATTTCTAGATATCATTAGTTTTTTTTTTTTCCAGTCCTGAGACAGTATAGCTTTAGTTGTGTGGAAATTTTGTAGAATCTTCTAAAAGGCATTTTAGGGATCAGGAAATGTACACTTTCCCCCTTTTTCTGTTTTGGAACTGCAAATCCTTTACCTGAGGATGTTGTGATTTTAGATTACGTTTTGAAAATTGTACTTTATTCTTTCACACATGTAGTTTAAAGTGATTTTTTTGCTTCAGTTAGTTTGTCATATGAATGTTGTCCATAATGTTCATTCACATTATAAATGTGTCTCAAATTCTCTATTCTGTGATTTTTTTAAACTAAATGAGATGGTAAGTTACCTTTTAAAAGGGAAGCACAAATACATGCTGCTTCCCTTGTTTGTAATCACCAGCCTCCCCTCCTCCTTGTTGTCTTGTCTTAAATTTTAGAGTGAATGCTGTAGTTTAATAACTCTGTAAAGTGCCATATACATTGATGGCTGTATATGAAGACAATTTTAGCCTCATGAAAGCAGTTTCATTTTGCCTGTTTTGAGATATATGATGTAGTTAGCATTATACTATTACACATATTCTGAAGTACTGAAATGGTTTCTTGGGAGATGTGAGTCTCATATTTGTTTAAGATCTCCTTTTCTGGCAAGGAAGTAGTCTTGTCTTGTGAAGAACTTGATTGTTTCAGAAAAGAGATTATTCCTCTGGTTTGCAAGTTTGTTTCTCCAGCAGACTGTAGTAAACATCTAGACCTGGGCAGGAGGTGATGTCAGACGCTGACTTGAACCCAGCATTCTGTCTCCCATCTAGAAGGGGATACACCCATCATTTGGACTACTGCCCAGACAGGATATCAGAAAGAGAGTTGTCTTGTTGTCTTATCCTATCAGTTCTCTGTCAAGAAACTGATTCCCAAAAGATACCACATCGTTAAGGTGACAGCATGTGATTTGGCAGCTTGCTTTTTATCCCAGTGGCTAGTAGTAACTGTAAATTATTAAGGGTTTGGGCAGGTTGTACTAAAGTTGAGAAGATTCTGGTATAGAATTTTGTACGTACTGAAGGCTTGTCTGGAGACACCCCAGTGCACCTGGCACTCCAGACCATCCCGATGCTCCCAGTCTCTCCTACCAGATCCTGCTCTCCCCCTTACTTGAGTAAGCTGCCGAGGAGGAGAGCTGCAGCACCGCACTTTGCAGTGACAAGGAAAGAGCCACTGGTCAGCTGGGCCCCACAGGCACAAGTGCCACTTCAGGAGCCCAAAGGAACACTTGCCTCGCCCACCCTGACTTGTTCCAGGACAACGGGAGCTGGGCAGCAAGGGCAGGGAGGAGAGAGCGAGGATGAATGGGTGGGAGTGAGCCCACTTTATCCCGAGGTAGGAAGGCAGCTGGGGGTGATGGCTGTTGAAGCAGGAGGTCACGGGGCTGAACCAGGTGTGGCTGGGTGTGCAAGGTCAGATCAGAAACAGGGAATATGGGGAGAAGCTTCGCCTGGCCCATATTGAGTTGCAAGAGGCCCAGCTGGGGGAAGAGAATAAAGGGAGCAGTGTCAGAGCTAGGAAGAGACCCTGTTGGGTCAGGCATGATAAAGGGTGGGACTATATTTCCTTAAATAAAGGAGCATATGAAAGGCCAAGGAGGAAGAGGGCTAGAGGGCTCTGTGCTCAGAGAACCAGCCACCCAGCCAGCACATCTGGGCTTTCTCCTTCACCCATTCGGAGGCCGGAAACGAGGCCCACCAAGGAAACGCCTCACAAGTCTATAACCTGCCCTTTTAAAAACAATTGCCCAGCAAAGTGCTGTAAGCATTTACAATGTATCAATCTGATATCTTTCCCTTCTTTACAGCAGTAATAGAAATCTGAATAAGAACTTCAAATTCACTTTTCTAGTTAGTGCCAAATGCTTGGTGAACTTTTTATTTGCCTTCAGAACCCATGGAGAAAGAGTGATGGGCAAAGTTCCATGGGGGAAATTCAGAGAACTATTGAGAGGCTGTGGTATGGATAATCAACGGAGTGTGCTGTGGTGCTTCCCTAGAAGAATTCAGAAAGGGTTAGGGGTTCAGGTACCATTGGATAAGTGATTCATAGCTTTTGAGGCCATGCTGTGTTTATGACCTGTAATACTTGAGCCACTATTCCATTAATAATTATATAGGTGGAGAACAGGCTTAACTTTCTGTGTTGATGATTTTTTTGCTCCCCCTTATCTTAGACATTCAAAGCCCTTCTGGCTAAATGTTAGTCTATTGTGTATTTCTGTTTAATTTTCTTTTATAAGTATTATTTTATTACTTATTTATTGTATTTATTAAAACATATCCTGTGTTTCCTCTTGGTTCAAGGCAGTTTACAATAAATAGTAGTTAAAAGATAAAGAAAGTGACAAGCCCCAAGGCCCTCCCCCACTTAAAAGATGCTTGCTATTCAAACTCCCTCAAAAGCTCTGACAAAGGCAGGCCTTGCAGCACCCAGGAGGGTGCACTTCTTACCAGATCAGGGAGCCCATTCCACAGAGCTGGAGCCACGATGGAAAAGGCCTGGGCTCTGGTCAATGTCATGTGGGCCACCCTAAGTGATGGCACAGTCAACATAAGGCTGCTTGATTACCATAGTTGGCGCACGGGGAGATATAGAAGGAGACAGTAATTTTAAAATGTGGGTCCTGGGTCCCGAAGAACTCTGAAGATACTAGCACCTTGAATTGAACTCAGAAACAGACTGGCAGCAAATGAAGCTGTTTCAAAATGGGCAACATATGTTCCCAGCACCTAGCCCCTGACAGCGGTCAATGTGCCACATTCTGGACCAGTTGTAGTTTCCAAGTCATCTTCAAGGATCGCCCCATGTAGAGCGCATTGCTGTAATCCAGCCGTGAGGTTACAGAAGAATGGATCAGTGTGGCTAGGTCAGCTGAGTCTAAGTAACAAGAAAGCTGGCAAATCAGGTGCAGCTGATAGAAGGCACTCCTGACCACCATGCCAACCTCCTTTTCAAACAGCAAGGCATGGTGCATGAGCACCCACAAGCTCTTAACCTGCTCTGAAAAAGCCAGTGTTACTCCATCTGGGACGATTGGATCCAGTCCCTCTATAATATCAGCCTTCCCAACCAGCTTTACCTCTGTCATGTCTGGATTCAGCTTCAGTTTATTCTTCCATAGCCAGTTGACCACAACCTGAAAGCACTGATTCAGAACCAAGATGGGTGTATCTGGAACCTTGGGTAATGAAATATAGAGCTGGGTGTCATCTGACACCCAACCCCAAAACGCCAGACAATCTCATTCAGCAGCCTCATATATATAATAAAGAGCATGGGTCAGAGAATAGAACCCTATGGCACTCCACGAGGTAAATTGCACCCGGTTGATTCTGCACCTCTGGTGGAGATTCTTTGTGTCCAGTCAGACAGAAAAGAGAGAGACCATGGAAGGGCTGTCCCCTTATCACCAACTCCATATTTAGTTTGGTGAATAAGAATGGAGTGGTCAACTGTATCAAAGGCTGTTGAAAGGTCCAACAGTATCAACAGGGAAGATTGTCCACTGTCCAACTTTAAAGATCATCCACCAGTGCCACTAAAGCAGTCTTGATACCAAGCCCAGGCCGGAAACCAAACTGAAATGGTTCAAAGGCAGATGTGTCATTCAGGAAACCCTGGAGCTGCTCTGCCATCATACACCCTATCACTTTCCCTAGAAAAGGTAAATTGGATATTGGCCTGTAATTTTCTACTTTGTCCCTAGACAGTGAAGGTTTTTTGAGCAGAGGTCTAATAACTGCTTCCTTCAAAGGTCTAGGGAGAGTGCACTCAATCAGGGAGGCGCTGATGATTTTCACTAATGGCTCCAATACCTTTTCCCAGCAAGCTTTTAAAAGCCATGATGGGCATGGATTCAGAGCACAGGTGGTGGCCTTCACACTTCCAAGACCCTGTCAGCATCCATAGGCAGAATCAATTTGAAACTATCCATAACAAAAGGGCAAGCAGGTGCTTCTGACATCTGAGGTACCAGATTTGCTCTCAGGTTGGCCTCCAAGTCAGAATGGATGAGAGAGATTTTGTCAGCAAAAAAAGGTAAAGATTCCCTTGCTCGAAAGCCAGTCGAATTCGACTCTAGGGTTGCGGTGCTCATGTCCGTTTCAAAGCCGAAGAGCCAGCGCTGTCCAAAGACGTTTCCGGGGTCATGTGGCCGGCATGACTAAACACCAAGGTGCACAGAACGCTGTTACCTTCCCACCAAAGTGGTACCTATTTATCTGCTTGCAATTTCTTGCTTTCGAACTGCTAGGTTGGCAGGAGCTGGAACTAGAGACAGGAGCTCACTCCGTCATGCAGCACCAACTGCTGAACTACTGACCTTCCACAGCATGCAGTTCAATGTCTTAACCACTTGAGCCACCACAGCTCCTTTTGTCAGCAAAGAACCTTACAAAAAGATCACAGCCAGGGGCCAAATTTTCATTGTCCACAGGATTGGATGTAGGTGTTATCAGGTCACAAACCACTTTGAACAATTGAGTTGGAAAAGAGTCTACTGACACAATGATGCCAGTGAGAAAATTCTTCACTGCCATCACCACCACCTCATAAGCAAGTCAGCCTTAGCATGTATGTTGAAATCCCCAAGGACAAGCATCCTCTGGGTTCTCGGCACCAAATCCGACACCATCAGCTCAGCCAGAGATCCCTCTGGTAAATTAGGTGGACACTACATCAGGATCCCTAATCTGTCCCTGGTTGTCAACACAAGGTACATACAATTAAAGCTGGCCTGTCTGCACCAGATACCTAGTGATGGAGATTGTTCATGGAGAACTGCATATTCCCACTGCACTCCCATCCTCCCATTTGAGGTTGGTGAAGGGCTTTTAAAAATGTTTATTCATTTATACCCTGCCTTCTCCCTAATGGGGAACCAAAGTGGCTTACATTATTCTCCTCTCCTCCATTTTATCCTCACAAGAACCCTGTGAGGTAGGTTAGGCTGACGGGGTGACTGGCCCAAAGTCACCCAGTGAGTCCCCATGGCATAATTGGGGATTCGAACCTAGGTCTCCCAGATACTAATCCATCACTCTTCACCACTGCACCACTGTGGCTCTCATATTCTCTGGCTTTTTACACCCAGCAGGTTTGGGCTATGTCAGAGTGACCACATCAGAGTCATCTGGCCAGGTTTCAGTCAAGTAAGCCAGGTCAACCTGTTCCTCATGCAACAGGTCAGATGTTGTTGAGATCTTACTTTTCTCAGATCTGGCATTGCATAACACCAAGGTTGAAGTGGAGCCACCTAACAGAGCCTCTCCACCCACATTTTGAGGGATGGGATGGAGATTAGACATGCAGCAAGCACCATCATATCTCCCTGCATGCTTTCTGACTCCAGCACTCCTCCCACCTCCATACCTTCCTACCCCTTGCACCACCTCAGTCTGAGATGGAGCAGTGCTGGAAGATGCTGAGATGCAGGAAGGCAGCCATGTGCAAACTCCCTACCCCAGACCTCCCCAACCACCATTTGTTTTAGTTCAGACCTTTAAATACTTTAAATTTCTATGTTTACAGTTGTAAATTGAATGAGTGACTTTGGTTGGGATCTTTCTTTTCACTAGTTGTTTGAGGAATTTGACAGATCATTATAATGTGTGCACCATTGTATGAAAGTTGGGAGGAATTTTGATGGAGTAAATATCAATAGAATAGAAAGAAATAATTTTTCAACCTTAACTTTAAAGTTTAGCAGACCTTATCTTTGGGGGCAAAGGGTACCATTCAGTTACTACAGAGCTGAAAAAATTCATGCATGTCACAGTCAAAGTACCTTACACTGAAATTCCTGCAGAATCTCAGGAGAGTTTCAGCCACTGAAGCTATTACTCATTAATGGATCATTATTATTCATATGTATTACACTGTTTCTGTTCCAGAATTTCCTATTAATTTATGAGCTAAAATATGTTGTGACGTCAGATGGAAGAAAAAGCAATTAAATAGAAAACTGATGGCATATTTTACACACTGGCTATTATATACAGTAGATTATTGGAAATTTGAAGCCATTGAGATAAAATGTTTTTTACTTTTTTGTGATCTCTGTGCACCATGTTGATGACCTTTGTGCTTGTGCAGAGCTGCAATTTGGAGACTTTTAGAGCTAGCTTAGAGATTTGGAAATCCTTTCCCTCATTAGTTTCTCCCCCTTTTCCAGAACATCACAGTATTAAGAACTAAGTAGAACAAAGTTTGAGTCCATACCAGCATGGCTACCCACCTGAATCTAAGTACTAAGTAGTTATTTAAACTTGACAATATTAAATCTATTAGGAGTCTGTCATAACAGTGTCTGGCAACTATAAAGTTTAGTTGCAGAAACCTAAGCATAGTAGATGAAATATCCTTGAAAATATGTTTAATCTACTTGAAATCATGTTTTGAAAGATCAGTAACTCTTAATTCTGGATTTTTACTTCTATTTTTGTAGACTTAAGAGAACAGTTTCTTTCACCTACTGCTGGATGAATCTGAAGCAAGTGAAAGAATTGGAGAATTGTACATGTCTGCAAGATACAGAAATTGTATAACTGAATATTGTAGATTCTTCAATATTCATTACTGGAATGCATGCTGAGGAAGTAAAGGGTTGCAAAAACAATATTTTAAACCTTTCTCATTAAAAAGAACACATTTTAAACAGAAGTTTTTAAAGTTTTCCATGAACTTCAGATTTTTCCACTGGAAAAAAACAGGAAATAACCACAATTTGGGTAGATGAGAAAGGTGTATTCCCCAATTCCCCCTCCTGTTCAAAGCAAATCACGTAGCTTCAGATCTGCACACACTGAATGCTTGCCAGCACTTTTGAATTTAATTATCATTTGATGTAAAATGTCGGGCTACGGAGCTTCTATTAAGGTAAAATCAATGTTGTCATAGCCAAGACTGGAGAGTAAAGTCATTAATTGACTCAACACAGTCATGTTGTTAGTAATCAGTTTCTGCATTACTTGCATTCCTACATGACAGTGCTGCAGCTAACACCCATTTATAAGTACTTCAGTCCCTTATGGACAGGTACAGCCACATCTAATTAGGTTAGAAACTTCTTTTGTGCAGGCAGTTTCCATTGGTGTGGAGGGTATATTGGTGATCTTTCCCACTGGGTGGGTTGCAGATGCATCCCACACCACAGCTGAACTTGAAGATAAATCCTAAACAAGTGTTGTGTAGCTGCCATTGTTAGTAGGATTCTCACGTCGAATGTAGCTTTTATTGTCTGATGCCTAATTGCCTTCTAACAGACATTCTCTAGAATCTCAGTACATCTCAGTACATAGCTTCACGAAACATAGTAACCATAAGGGATTCCCCTGCAGCTGCCGTGGTATTTTATTGAATATAGTTGTTGGTCATCTGAAAGAGCTTTAATGCTTTCTTCTTGCTGTGGTTAAATGTGGCTAATATTGTATCATACATAATAGTGGTATAAACAAAAAGGATGTGGGAACACATTGATCCTATTCTGTTTTGCAGTGTTTGTGAGCAGTAGATGCAGTCTGTCATGATGTTTGTTTCAAACTTCAACAGGAAAGCCCCTTGTTTTGGATCTGATGTATTTCTAACAATGCAAGTAAGTCTGTGTCCTTGCCAACAGTGGCCACATGATGACCATGACCAGCAATCTCTCCAGGGCGCTGAATGCTAACATTGTATTCATATCACCATCTGCCTGCTTAACATAAAGGCTGGGTGAGTTGCTGGTGTTGCTGCAGGCTCTGTGGCCACTACCATTTACCAGTGCTCCTTCACCTAACAATCCTAGTGTGTCAGGACTGTGTCATTGCCACCGATTTGCATTTCCTTGTGTGACAGTTATCAGAAATACATAGTGGATATCTCTAAGGATGACAGCTTTTGTAATCTAACTGTACTGTATAATCCTTGAGTAGTTGCTGTTTGTCTCCATATCATTTATTGGTAAGAATTTTTGCTATTCTGATTATGAAAATACTATTTCTCTTGTCTGATAATGTTGTGAGGATCATGATATCATCAAGGACTTGTGAACCTCATCTCAACCATTCAGGTGGAATGTTCTTTTCAGCAGCCAAGTTGGATAACAGAAAGCAGTGTCCAATGAAGCCACGCAACTGGGCAATAGCACCTTATCTGTCAGGATCTTCCAACTGGCCAGTGAGGAGTAGAGTTGAGCCCAGTGATATTTTGCTTCTCCTGTTTCATTTCAAAAATGCTAATAACCCAAATTTCATAGCCCGCATAACCTAATACTGATCTTTATTGAACCTCTCAACTGCAGTTAGAACTTTGTGTAATTTTCTTTAAGTGGTCAGCATCTATGTAGCCTTGTCTTCACTGAACAATGATTAATTCTTAGACATTTCCTTCACACTTACACCCTTGCACTTTTGCTTTCACATTTGTATGTGCAGATGTATATGGCCTTTGTGCTTGTGCATGTATATGGTGCCCCAGCAGCAGCAGCTATATCACTCTTGGGATGCATTACTTTCTCTATGAGGCTATGAAATATGAGGCTACTGATACGTTCCAGAAGATGATATAAGCCATAATTTAAATACGTACTTACTGTACAGTTTCATTTAGAAATTGATTGCCCAAGAGACATAGTAGCCCACAATGGGATATATGAGAAGAAGCTGTTTGCTCATATTTGGCAGTCTTTGCATTAACTTCATTCACATGCCTGGTGGTGTACTGAAAGAGGCAAAACAAAGAAAGGCTATTGTAACTATTGAGATACATTGCAAGTATACTGTAGAATATATAGGCCATCAAATGGAAGAGACACAATAGCTGTACTGATTAAGGGTCTACAGCTCACTATTAGGTTTTTTAGTGTAATGTTGGTTCTTTACTTGGCCTGTCAAATTTAATTTTTATAGTAGTTATATGTACCGTCTCTTATTCTGTTCCATGGATTAAAAGAAACATCTCTGATTCAGATTTAAAATATTCAGATTTAAAATAAAATATTCAAAATTCTGCTTTTAGATTAAATGCAATGTAAATTTATTTCCTCTAAATGCCATTCTCTTAACTAAAAGCAAGGTAACCTGAAGCAGTGTTACATTTTAGCCTAGCCATTAAAGTATCTTAGTCTTAATTAGGTGAATTGTGTTGGAGTATGACTTGTATTAGGGGCTGCGGTGGCTCAGAGGTTAAGATGCTGAGCTGCAGACCAGAAGGTCTGTAGCTCAGCAGTTTGAGATGCTAGCGCCAGATGACAGAGTGAGCTCCCGTCTCTGGCCGCAGCTCCTGCCAACCTAGCGGTTCGAAAGCAAGAAATTGCAAGTAGATAAATAGGTACTGCTTTGGTGGGAAAGTAACAGCATTTCGTGCGCCTCAGCGTTTAGTCATGCTGGCCACATGGCCACGGAAACATCTTCAGACAGCACTGGCTCTTCGGCTTGGAAACGGAGATGAGCACCACCCCCTAGAGTTGGATTCGACTGGCTTTTGAGCAAGGGAAACCTTTATTACTTGTATTAGTAGGAATTGTTTCTGTTATTTTTGTTTACTGTTTGGAAATAAAGGTGTTTTAAAAATGAGAAATGTTAAAAGATGCCAAATCAGCTGGATTGCAAAATTGGTCAGCTCATACAGTACATTTGTGCATGCAGTAGGAGCCATGAGCCTATCAGCAGCAATCCCCAAGATTTGCATTTCCTTTTGTAGTTTTTTATTAGCCTTCATAAATTTTAAGGGCTGCTTGGTTCCCCCACCCCCCTTGGGAAGAAAAAAAATACCTGTCAGATGAACTTTTACTATAACCATGGCAGTTTATCATGTACTGCAGTAAAGCCATGATCCTGTAAAGGCTTAATTACATGCTCAGCTGTAATCACACTAGCTTTTCTGGCTGCAGTTCCTGGCTGAGTCATTTCGGGGAGGGGGGGAAGGAATGAATCCCCACTGTGGCTACTAGAATGGCTGGCAAACCTGAGTATATTGCAGTGATGTAATTCGTTTTTTAAAAACAAAAAAGGATGGCTTAAGACCCCCTCAGTAACATTGCCTTGAAAAATGCAGCCAGGATCCAAAGTGCGCTGAAAGGAGTTCTGGCTTGCTTTTCTCATACACTATCTGTGATATCACATGGCAAAATGCCTTTGAAACTGATGGTGAGTTTGAAAAGCAGTTTATAATATGGATTTGGGATCTCCTGTTGAAAGTAAGAACACAAACATTCCACTGGGTGTGAACAAGCTCGTGGAACCACCTAAGGTAAACCATGGTTTTAAGAAGATATTTGAGCTCCTTTGAGAATATCAGAATGTCAGTCATGAATTCAGCTTGGGATAATGTAATATTCAAGAACTTCAGCTGTGATTGAGGATGTCTTTGATTCAGTCCTCAATCCAAGCACTTCTCCCACTGAGGTGGAGAACATCTCCATGGGTTATTCCCATCATTCCTTTAGGGAGGCAGGAAATACTTTTTTCTCCTTCCTGTTGGCGCCTTGGGAATAGCCCTGCCCCTCAGTTCTATTCCTGCCTCTTAGGGAGTAGCAGCTAGGGACAGAGCTCTGTGATTCTGTCCATCTACTTTCTCTTTCAGTTCTTTCTATTTTGCTCTATATTGCTCTCTTATATTCCTCAGAGTCTCTCTCTCTTTCTCTCTGCCTCTCTTCCCCTACTTTTTACTCTATTTTTTCCCTTCTTGCTCCTGCTTGGAGCCAGAAGACGTCGAGAGGCAAGTCCCTCCCGTGTGCTCGTCAGGCCTGCGCGATGGATACCGAGCACTCAGAAGACTTTTCATCGGGGGACGAGGAAACAACGCTCACCGCGGTGGCGGGTGGAGCGCAACTCGGCAGTGGGGCCTACCTGCCTTCAGGGCTTGTTGGTGCCACCCCAACGAGCGCAGCAGAGGCGGCGCCGGCGGTGCAGCATGCACTCAAGCGCCGCTGGCTGCAAGAAGAAGCAGGGCTTGCTAATTCCAGGCGGGCAAAGTTCGGCGGCCATCTTGAAGAAGCGGAGCCGAATCCGGATGCCATCTCCAGGCCTCTGCAGCGTCCATGCAGGAGGACAGAGAGGAAGGGGAATTCCTCTCAGATGAGGTGGTGGAGGATCTTAAGATGTCTGAGCAGGCTAGCTGCTTTTTAAAAGCGGAGGACTACCACTATTTCTTGTCTAAAACCATGAAGGCTTTAAAGATACAGGAAACTCCTCCCTCCGAGGACTCGGCCTCTTCAAGATCTAAGCTAAAATCCAGATCTAGAGGTGACCAGGAGTTCTTTCCTCCTGTGAAGTATGTGGAAAATGTCGTTCCCTTTCCGGACTATTTTGAACGTCAGTTAAGGGTGGCATGGGACAAGCCAACTGCTAACAAGCAGTTCCCAGGTTTTGTAAAAAAGATGTATGCCTTGCCCAGTTATGCCAATAAACTGTTACAGGCTCCACCAGTGGACGGTCCCGTGGCGATTATCCAGTCAACAGGTCTAGTCTCGGTAGATGGACACGGTTCCATACGTGATCCTATCGATAAAAAGGCTGATGTCACACAGAAGAGATTACATGAGTCCATCGCCATGATTGTCAAGGCGGCGGCTACGGCGTCAATCGCTTCCAGGGCTTCCATCGTCTGGATAAGAAAGCTCATTCAGATGTTACCGGAAAACAACAGAGGCCTGTTGGAAGGTGCTACGCGCATTCTTAAAGGAGCGTTCTTCACTGCTGATGCGCTGCAAGAGCTCAGAGCCCTTGCCTCCGGAAGGTGCTCCTCAGTAAGATGGGCCTATCCCCTTTCTGGTGTTTTACCATATTTTTTTTTTCCTGACTTCACCGCAAATGTGTAGAGCTTATTTGTTGGCCCGTTTTAATGTTCTCCCCTCTGCTATTCTTGAGGGGAGATATAACAAAATTCCTTATTCAGTCAGGTTTTGTGGATGTAATAGAAGAGAAATAGAAACGGTTGAACACGTACTCTTACACTGTGAATTGTTAAATGACGAATGTGGAATTTATAGACGCCCCCCTTAGGTTGGTAGCAGGCCAACCGGGTGGAAACAAGGTACATTATCTCCTTGCTTCATGAGACCCGGAGATCATTGAACTGACTGCTAAGTTTCTTCATGGTTTTATAAAACGGAAGAATGATCCTGATCATATTAATGATTCTTAATTTATAATTTTTAAAAAGCCCTTAAGTTTAAAAGTTTAGAATTGAATTTATTTTACAATTCAGCTATCTTCTGTATGGTCAAATCTATCTTGTGACAACTTGAGGTATGTTATAGGCCTGACATATCCTTGGAATGGTTTACCACGATTATCTATTTTTATAATTTCTACTGGATTGTATTAATACTGGGAATTGCTTTTTCCCCCCTCTAATATTGTATGCCAATAAAATGTATTTGACTTTGACTTTGACACTGCTGATGCCACCCTGGACATTCTAACGTTTGCGTCCAGGGCGCTGGCTTCCACAACAGTGACCAGAAAGCTTCTCTGGCTGAGAGCATGGCAAGCGGACTTTCAGTCTATAATGATGGTAACCTCGTATCCTTTCCAGGGAGATCGCCTCTTCGGAGAGGCTTTGGACAAGATACTCATGGAAACGCGAGACAAGAAAAAAGCATTGCCCCGGAACCTACACAATGTGGACAGACGGAATTGTCATTCCTTTCGCACCAGCCATGCTCTCCCATGTTTTCACCAGGAACAGCGAAAAAACATCTGGGGCTCGTCTAAGCCTACTGGGAAGAGGAGTTCCTTCAATCCCAGATTCAACAAACCCTTCAACAGACCTGATAGAGGTGACAGGGACAACAAGCCCAAGCAAGCATGACTATGCTCTTCTTCCAGTGGGGGCAAGACTTTTGGAGTTTTCCCAGGCCTGGAAGACTCCCAAGCAGATGCCTGGGCCATAGAAGTTGTATCCCAGGGTTACACCATCAAATTCCATTGCACCCCACCAGAAAGATTTGTGGTCTCACCTATCAGCAGGTCAAGCACCAAGCAATCTCTAGTGAACAGAGCCTTACAGCATCTACTAGAGATACGAGTCATAGCACCGGTACCTCCATCAGAACGCGGACATGGCCTATATTCTATCCTGTTCCTGGTTCCCAAGAGAAACAGAGATTGGAGAGCCATCCTGGATCTCAAGTTTCTCAACAAGTTCATAAAGCTGCGCCATTTTCGCATGGAGACACTACGGTCCATCACGGAGAACCTGTCACCCGGAGACTTTCTGTTATCAATAGATCTTACGGAA
>NW_015160222.1:448427-469508 GCF_001447785.1 Gekko japonicus | reverse complement strand
TGGAAGGCATTTGTGCGGTGGACTAGGAGGAAGAAGCTGGATCCTCTGTCTCCTACAACGGCGGACGTCCTTTCCTTTTTACAAGACGGTTTGGATTCTGGCTTGAAGGCAGCCACCTTACAATGGCAAGTGGTGGCATTATCGACCGTCCTTCCTCACATAGGAGGATACAGGATGACCAAGCACCCCCACATACAGCTGTTTCTACAAGGGGCAACAGCCAAGTCGCCTCCTCAGATACACAGGTTCCCAACCTGGAGGCTACATACGGTTTTGACAGCCCTTACCAAAGCGCCATTCGAACCTCTCAGGGATGTTGGAATGAAGTGGCTCTGGATGAAGACGTTATTCCTGGTGGCAATAACCTCAGCACGGCGGGTCTCAGAGCTGGGTGCTCTATCGGTAAAGGCCACGCTCTGCGTCTTCCACAAGGATAAAGTGGTACTTAGGACCGATCCCACTTTCAGCCAAAGGTTTCTTCCGCTTTTCATCGTGCTCAAGAGATCTATTTACCTACTTTCTGTCCAAAGCCACAACATCCCAGTGAAAGGCTATGGCACACCCTTGATGTCAGATGGGCATTAAAGATTTACATTGTGCGCACTGAATCTCTACGAAAAACGGACTTCATGTTCATCAACATCTCCTTTCCACATGCGGGAAATCGTATGTCCACGGCTTCCATCAGCGCAGTCCTTAGGTCATGCATCACGGAGGCCTACAAGGTGTCGGGAATGGAAATTCCCAAAGGGATCACAGCCCATTCCTTGATAAAAACGGACTTCATGTTCATCAACATCTCCTTTCCACGTATGGGAAATCGTATGTCCACGGCTTCCATCAGCGCAGTCCTTAGGTCATGCATCACGGAGGCCTACAAGGTGTCGGGAATGGAAATTCCCAAAGGGATCACAGCCCATTCCTTGAGAAGTGCAGCAACCAATGCAGCGTTCACGAATCGAGCTTCAGCCGAGGAGGTCTGCAGGGCCGCTACTTGGACGTCGGTATCTACCTTCATTTGTCACTACAAGCTAAACACAATTGCGTCAGCCGACGCAGCATTCGGAAGAAGAGTCCTTCAGCACATTCTCCCTTCGGCTGGCGATGATGACCCACCCATTTTTAACAGACACTGCTTTTGGAGGTCCCATGGAGATGTCCTCCACCTCAGTGGGAGAACAACCTTTGGCACTTACCGTGAAGGGTCCTTCTCTGAGGTTAGGAGGACATCTCGGCCCTCCCGCTTTCATCATCGTCCTTTTGCCTGTGTTTCTCTGTACTGTTCTCTTCTTCTTCTTCTGCATTCTTGTTCTACTGTTTTATAGTTCTATCATTAATATTGGAGGTTTACCTGCTTGACACAGGGGAGTTAGCCTTAGTTGATACTCACTGCTTACGGAGTCCCAGAACTGAGGGGCAGGGCTATTCCCAAGGCGCCAACAGGAAGGAGAAAAAAGTATTTCCTGCCTCCCTAAAGGAACGATGGGAATAACCCATGGAAATGTCCTCCTAACCTCAGAGGAGAAGGACCCTTCACGGTAAGTGCCAAAGGTCGTTCTCTTTGGATTTAGGCAAGGCAGTATCTTACTGCGTCTAGATCTGAGATCCTGGATTGGCATACCCTAACTAAACATTGCTAGTGGAGTGTCATGTGTTTGGATGCTCAGCTAACCGTAATTAAACTAAATCATGTTTTTGTTTATGTCTGAACTGAGCCTGCTTCCAGCCCTAAAACTGATGACCTTACCTAAGCATGTGATAACCCAGAAGTTTGTTGTGAACGTATTACAGAGTAGTGGAGGGTATTGGTGTTTTAAATCTCTTTGAATTGTGCATTGTTGAGGCCACTGCCTCAAAGCAGCTCTGCTATAGTAATCTAGAGTTCTGCAAAAGGTCTGTGGTGAATTAACCTGAAGTACTTTACCCCAGATTTCTTCTTATGTTAATAACACCCTAAACTAACAAAGAGTGTTGGTTGTTTGCATTTGACTTATTGTACTATTTTTAAAAATGTACAAAGTACACTGATAACTTGGAATGCACTACCTTTTTTAATCCGTCATTGTATTTGAATTGGAAACTTGCCCCAACCCTTGAAAAACCATTTCAGCAGGTAGGAAGAGTGTGAAAAATTTCCATTGGATGAACACTGTGTGTGCAGCGTGCCCAAATAGGGTTTGAGGAATTTCTTCTGCAGAGTTTTTGTGCCAACCCCATTTATATAGCTAACTTTTTCCAGAGACATCAATCTGGAATGGATGGAGTTTGCTGTAATTTCACCCTGCCGTGCCATTGAACTCGGACAATCTATGGGGGCAGGGCTTGGTGCTGAAAAATGAAAAGTGGAGTAAAAGCTATCCAGAGAAAATTTCTTTGGATTGGGGCACGTTTGGTTTGGTAGGTGTTGCAAAGGATACAGAGTACAAAGATTCAATCACATGAGTAAGAGGACAGTTTTGCACAGATGAGATGAGTTGTTAGTGGAAAGAAGCTAATATTTATCAGTCAGTATAGTCCTGCTTTTTCTGGTAGTTTTTGTAGCTGCAGTGCTTTATAACAATTAATATTGTCTGATGTTTGTTCTTGCAAGAGATAAAACATATTTTATGTCTCTTTCAGTTGGTGTAAAAGGCTTTTTCATTGTTCAGTCATCTGCATGCTTTTAGTTAAATACTCTAAAAGCAGTACTGATGTTTGGAATCTCTATACCAGTCATGATACTGAGAGCGGCTATACTCGTTTGAAAAATCTAGCAATATTATGCTGCTTAGCCCTTTACTGAATGAGAGAGCTATTTGCTGACTCTGGGAAAATATTTTACATAGTTTGCTTGCCTGTTTTCAGGTAAGTATCAAATGTCACTTCCTGTCATCCAGTTCCTCCTGCAGAACAGAAGATTATATTTTCCACAACTTCTTTTGTGTGTTGTCATATCTTTTTAATGCATGAATTAGCACTTTCTACCTGCTAGTAAAAAAAGATACTGCTGATCTCTTAAACAGGAACCACCACCCCCGCAGTCCCCTTCTCAGTTACAGCGTACAAAGAAGTAAATACACCCCAGGAAATAAAGAGTATTCTATAGCATAATTGTCAATTGAAAAAAACTTGCAAGCATCACTCTACATATATAACATTAGGATACCTAACATAAACATTTCTGAAAAATGTGGAATATTTAATTGCAGTCAATGTGGAACACAAGCATTTCTCCACGTGCAGGGAAATGTCACTTTACGTAGGGCAGTAAACTTGAGATACATAGGACAGTGCTTAACTTTACATGTAGTCCATTCCTCCTTGATACCAACTGGCCTGCACGACTCACCTAGGTCTGGCTGCTTGCTACTGTTCAAAAGCAGCCACCCTATGAAAACCAGTGTGCTGTAGTGGTTAGAGCTTTAGAAAACCAGTGTGCTGTAGTGGTTAGAGCTTTAGAGACTGGGAGACCCAGGTTCAAATCACCAGTGTGTCATGGAAGCTCACTAGGTGATGTTGTGCCAGTCATGTACATTCAGGCTAACTTATCTCACAGGGTTGTTGTGAGGATGAAAAGGAGGACTGGACAAAGATGTAAGCTACTTTGGTCCCCACTGTTGAAAAGGGCAGGGTATAAATGAAGTAAATAAATAAGAAATTTAGCTGAAGATGGGAGGCTGGCAAATGGCTGAGAAGGAGAGAAGAAGGCAGGGAAAGGGGGTGGCCAGGAGAAGCGAAAAGGTTAATAATGTGGAAAGAAGAATACAGGGAAAAGTATTATGGCCCTCCACAAGTCCTTGAGGGTTCCCTTCCATGCAAATGGGCCTGGCCCACCGTCAAGCACCACAGAACTGGGCCACAGTTTTCCTAGGTAGAGGCTGCCACTGGGGGGAGAAAAAGCTGAAGACAGAGGGACGAAGGTAGGTTGGCTGTTGGATGGGAAGTTGGGTGGGAAGAAGAGAAGGAAGCAGGAAAAGGAATAGGCTATGGGGGCTTTCAAGGAATTATGGCTCAAAAAGCTATGCGTACCCAGAAACCCACACATGTAAGAAATAAGTACAAAAACCCAATGCTGACATTATGTATACACAAGAGGTGGGACCCACGATACTCGCACGGGGGGGAAGTATTCCCCGCAGCTCCTGGCCGGCCACTGAAGCAGCAGGAGCTCCACATGGAGGAGGAGGATGCAGCCACAGGTGAGCCCAGCAGGTGGTCCACCAGGCTTCCCCCCGCCCACCGACAGCAGCAACGGCCACAGCTTCCAGCCGCCAGCCTGCCAAGGCTTCTCCCCCCGCTGCCGCCACTAACAGCAGCAAGCCCTACGGGCTCCCAGCCATCTTCCTGCTGGCTTGTGGGGGAGATGGAAATGAGAGGCCCCACTGCCAAGTTCTTGCAGGTTCCTGCTTGTAATTCCATTATTACTCTAGATGTGGTGGTTCAAAGTGTCATTTATGGCATTTTAAGAATTTATGGCTCAAAAAGCTATGCGTACCCAGAAACCCACACATGTAAGAAATAAGTACAAAAACCCAATGCTGACATTATGTATACACAAGAGGTGGGACCCACGATACTCGCACGGGGGGGAAGTATTCCCCGCAGCTCCTGGCCGGCCACTGAAGCAGCAGGAGCTCCACATGGAGGAGGAGGATGCAGCCACAGGTGAGCCCAGCAGGTGGTCCACCAGGCTTCCCCCCGCCCACCGACAGCAGCAACGGCCACAGCTTCCAGCCGCCAGCCTGCCAAGGCTTCTCCCCCCGCTGCCGCCACTAACAGCAGCAAGCCCTACGGGCTCCCAGCCATCTTCCTGCTGGCTTTCTCCTCCCCCCACCCAGCAGCAACGGCAGCGAGCCCTGCGCAGCTCCCTGCTGCTGGGCCCACCAGGTTTCTCCTCCTCCCGCCCAGCAGCAACAGCGGTGAGCCCTGAGGGCTCCCAGCCGCCTGCCCACCAGGCTTCTCCCCCCCCCAAGCAGCAACAGCCGCAAGCCCTGCGTGGCCAAGGTTTCGCCACCGCTGCCAGCAAGCCCTGCGTGGATCTGCCACAGTTCACAGTGGTAAGTGCGCATGTGCAGGGGAATCTTTTACTTTTGGGGGGAGTTAAATATCCCCTGTATAGTTTTAAAAACTTTTCAGATTTTTCTGCACACCTGGGAATTACCTGGGAATTACCCCAAATGTGCAGGAAAATCTCTTGGCCCCTAGGTGCCCCCGATGTGCGGATTTAGATATCGGCACGCAGGGGACGCCTTGGCTATTAGTATATAGATTTCAATAAACAAAAGGAAATACATAAAATCATACAGAAACCAATTAGTTTTTCAGGAAAAAAGTATATTGTTGAAGTACAAAACTGCATCAAACATCATCCAGTATACTCATCTACTCCACTGATATCCTGTTACAGTATACATGCCTACAGTGCACAGTTACCTTTAGCAGACAAAACATGTAAAATGTATGTCATATATGGTGGTGGTGAAGGACATTTATGTAAATTCATGTCTAATTATAGAGGACCATCCACAACAGTCCCATCCGCTCAGCTCCCTCACCAGAGCCTGTGCCAGCCTGTTGGCAACCCAATGGCCGGAGAAGGCTACCTGACATTGGTGCCAGCTACAAAGGGTGCCTGATATATATTTATTTATTCAATTTATACCCCACCCTCACCGCCAAAGCAGGCTCAGGGCAGCTTACATAAAAGTAAATACATAAATAACAATTAGTTATCATAAAATCATCTAAAAACAGTTCATTATAAAACAGTTCAGTGTCATAAAGTGCTAGCAACTGGCCTCACTGGAGATAACTGCTGGAGTGGGCAAGGATAGGGGTAGAGCACCCCCAGACAGTCCAATCGCCGCTGGTTCCCTCACAGGGAGAGTGCCGCCCTGCCAGAGGGCTGCCCAGAGCTCCATTGCTTCTGCACCTGGTGAGGAGAGAGAGCAACAGAGATGCTCATAACAGTGGCATTTTTCTCCCCACGCTCAGCATTGCTGCCTCAGGACTGGTGGCAGTGGCATTTGTGCACACAGGTGCTGAGAGGTTTTTTGGTGGGGGGAGGGATGAAGACCCTCCCATCCTCTTTTGGTAAGTTTTTTATTATTATTATTCTGCAAACCTGGACGTTCCCCCAGGTTTGTAGAAAAACCTCTGCCCTCTCCATCTGGCCCTGATCTGTATATTTATCTGCAGATCACGTTACAGTTGGCTGTTTTAGTATAAACAATGATGAAATAGTTGGAGATTTTGTTCTGCAAATGTCTACTTGATCTTGGATCCTAAGCCTTGCTTCCTCTCGTACTGCACCCTTTTCTGTTGCAGGGGTGGGCCTCCTCTGTGAAGCTTGTTCCTCCAGGGCTAGGAACTTCCACTCAAGTAAGACCAGTGTTTTTCAAAGAGCCAAAAAGATCATGCCACCAGTAGAAAACACTGCACAGTTTGCACAGTTTAAGGTCTGCCAGTACTATGATTGAAGAGGGGTGCAGATGGAAACCAGTTTTAGCATCCAAGCTTAAAACAGCCTTCAGGGACTCTTTGAAACCTATCTAGTAAGGATATTAATTCAGGGTACACACCTAAAAAAATAAATTTACTGTAAGTTCTGGCTAGAATCCAGGGAATCATAAAAATAATTCCTTGCAGCTAAGAGTTCTTTAGACTTGTTTTGCTTAAATAGTGTGGCAGACTGCTTTTTTTGGTGGGGTTTTTTTTTTTTTTGCATTTTTATGTGTGTGAGAGTGTGCTCGTGTGTGCACCTGGAAGTCCTGGTGACTGACCCCTACTGGGGGCATAGAGAATATTCAGAGCGGGGGCTGAATAAAGCCTGCCTCCGCCTCCCAAACTGCTCGTATTCCAAGGAGGTCTTCCATCCAAGTACTTGCCAGAGTCAGCCCTGCTTAGCTCCCGAGATCTAACGAGATCAGGCTAGCCTGGGCTATCCAGGTCAGGGCTAGCAGACGGCTTTTGAAATTTAGAATCAGTTCATGATAATGCTTGGTGGTCTGCTATTAAAGTTTTTAAAGGCTCTGCAGAGGTCCCCTTGCATGTTGAAAATGTAGCTCTTTGAATGCCAGCCTTTATTTATTGAATAAATATGATTTCCAGAGTTTTTTACATTTTGTTTTGCAATGTGATCATTGCGTCAATCCTTCTTCAAGCTGCTGCTTACCTTAAGAGAATCTGTGCTTCTGGTGTTAAGCTGAAAGGTGCTCCCTCTGGTTTCCCCTGCAGCAGGACATGCAAGTTTTAAGGGGCGTGGAACATCTGTAGCTTCTCACTGAGAGTGTGCTGTATGATGGAGGATGTCAACTTAAACGTGAAGTGGAGGAACAAGTGACTGACATCCACTTTTACAATTTGTTGTGATACTGAAAGCCTGAACATAACTCACTTTCCCTGCAGCCGCGTATCCAGTAGACAGTATGTGGGGGCCCAATTTAGCTTGGGCCTCCAGCCTTCTGTACTGTGCCATTTCCCCAAACCATGGAATACTGCACAGGCAGCTCCAGAATAAAACAGAAACTCCCCCCAGGCCATTTTGGTTCAGGAAAATGTTGCAGAGGGGGTCCCTCCTCCCCCATACTGTAGGCCCAAGCTGAATCAGGCGCTGTGTAAGCCTTTACAATGCCGTTCTCTGCAACTGCTTCGTAGATGTGGGTTTTGGGTTGGGTTTCGGCTCGTTAGACAATATAACATGCACTTTGGCCAGTATTTGGATAGATTTGGTAGAAAAATATAACTATGTGGATTTATTTTACATAGAAGTGTTAAATTGTCATTTTCAGTCTGTTAGAGGAAAATCACACTAAATATTGTTTTGAGGGTTTTAATTTGCAGACAGTGACTTTAGAAATGTTGAAATCTGAACTACTTTGATAAATGTTCGGACTTAGAATTCTGAACCTACAATATGACATAATTTGGCCAGATTTCACTGTCCATCCTTTATATGGTTTTAAATGAGGTTTTTGTTTACATGTATTTATAAACTGGGTAGTACCTGACTGCTTCCTAAGCCAGACTGTGGGCTGTTTACATTTGTGTCAGGTGGAAAACGCTCTTTAATGGCATTGTGACTTCTGCTCTGTCAGCTTCAGCTATCTTTTGTTTGCTGGAGAAGTAGCAGTCCATCAGCATTTTTGAAATACAGGGTTTTGTGTTCTCTTATTTATGATCGAGAGCTCTAGAAGTTCAGCCATGAGGTAATATAAGGAAATATTAATTAATGCATAGACTTTTCATATTTGGGCTGTTTAAGCATTCTTGTTCTTCATTATATACTTGACTCACTAACTGTAAATACTGCTGAGAAAGGTTTGATAGGATACATTACAGAATACTTCTTGTGCTTGGAATACATTCCTATCTGCTTTTCAGGCAATATACAGGTGGATTTTGGTACTCATACTGAGTTTTCTTTCCAGAATACTTAAAGCTTGATTTTCTTTTGAAAACTATGAAACATAACACTACTAGGATACCTGCAGTATAAAAGTATCTGATCCAGATTTCTGTGCTCCTACAATGGGTGCAGTCAGACGGCGTGCCGGGAGCAGTTTAAATTGCTCCGGTCCTGATGCGTTTCTTTTTAACCTGGAGAATCGTGATCACACTCACTTCCTTGTTCCGGATTGCTGCGCAGCCACATCGCTCCCTGCTGTGCATCGGTGTGCATCGGTGGTTCCCCCCCCCTTCTCTCAATTTGGGCATGCGCACAGGCGGCCATCTGTAGAATTCCACTTCAACCCAACTGCGGTAACACTTCCCTTTAAACTTTGACCCCAAAACAGGCCTCCGTGCAGCACCATAGCTAGGGATTTTGGGGGGAGGGGGGCGGGGGGCCGGCAGCTAACCCAGCCCAGGGCCTCTCGCGATCTGCGCTGGACAAAGGCACAAGCACCGGATCACGTCCTCCTTGTGTCTCCTCTCCTCTTCCAAGCCCGACCTCCAGGTCACTTGGCTGCGGTGCATGTGTATGCAGGGAAGTTGGGGGAAATGTTCTGCATGCTCTCTTTCTCTCACACACGCACATTGGGGAGGGGGCACATCCGGACAGGCATGTGCGGCGGCTCCCTAACAAAGGCAATCGAGGGATTATTCCCAAAGCCCCACAAGGACTCCCCGGCAGCTGGTGCACCCACCTGTTCAACTCCCTCCCGGCTTTCCCCAGAGGGATCATTGTTTCATAAGTGCCCGGCTGTCTGAGCGCGTAAGGAGCTGGAAGGCTGGGCTCCATTGTCAGGGTGGGAGGGAGTGTGACGGGGAGCTAGGGGGCTAGGGTTTGGGGGAGGGCGACTCAGGCCCCCCTCTCCGGGTCTTGCAGAAATGCCTCCCAGGCAGGAAATGCTCCGACTGCAGCAAGAGGCGCAGAGCGGCGCGCTTCCCTCGAGCTTGTTTCACATTTGGGTGTGTGAACGTGGATATAAAATCCATTACTGAAGCATGCCGAAAGCGGACTAAACGGCCCGTCTGAATGCACCCACAGGGTGTCTGTTGTGGGGAGTGGGAGGGGAAGGCAATTGCAAGCCACTCGGAGACTCCTTCGGGTAGTGAAGGGCGGGGTATAAATCCAATCTCCTCCTCCTCCTCGTCTTCCTGCTAAGCAGATGCTCTAACACTGAACCATGGACCATCCCTATCTTCAACAGCATTGTAACAGAGAGTGGAATTTCTTTTAAAAATATATATTGATTTCCATAAAAAACTTCATGCATCACATATCATAACATTCAGTGCCCACTCAGCAGCCCTCCCCTCTAACCTCCGGGCAGCAGCAGGCAGCATAGCGTCACCAGCTGCTGGGCTGAGGGTAGCGACGGTGGGGGGGGGGAGCCAAGGATGGGGAAGGGTCATAGAAACTGCGGGCCTGCCTCCCTATTACATTATTGACTGCACACAGGAAAAAAAATTGATAACTGCTATTGACAGATTGTTTAGTAATGAGATGTTGAATATTCCAATCAATTGTCCAAAACCCAATACAGCATCTGCTCCTTGATGCTAACAGATGAATAATGCCTATTCTGGTAGTTAACAAAAGAAAACCTGATTTCCACATTTTTTTCACTTGACCGAGCTTTCTTGGTTCACAAGCAGGGACGGTCTTACCCAATGGTCCACGGGGACAGCTGCTCTGGTCCCCATACCTGGGGGGGGACCTATTTAGTATCCCCAATTCTCCATGTTTCCTGTTCACCACTTGGGGACCTGGTAACAAAATACTCCGTTTTAAAGAGGGTTTGAGCCGGAAAGCGACAGCTGGGGACAGTGCACAGATGTTGGGTGTGTGAACATGGATATAAAATCCGTTACTGAAGTGTGCCAAAAGCGGACTAAACGGCCCGTCTGAACGCACCCAATATGTACTAAAAGTACCCATTAAACAATGCCAATACCACAGCCACACAACCCAGAAAATCTACAGCAACTAGACATTGGATTGTTTACTTAAAGGTTAAGGCCAACATAAAGATGAATATTTTTTCTACATACTGTTGTCAAATATCTTTTTCTAACGTGAGGACCAATTGTGATCAGTGCAATAATTACATGCATATAGAAAATTCAGCCACTTTTCAGTTTTGTTCATCAAATAACTTGTAGTTTCTGGTGCTAGCTGTTATCCTAAAACAAAATGCTACATTTTGTGTAATCAACCTAATTGGGAGCTTAATGCTTCATTTATTTTATCAAATAGCGATGCATGTTTAATTAGTAAAGGTTTTGTAAAAGGTTTGATTCTAGGTAAAAGTATCAAGAGTTATTTGTTGAAAAATTAGGGGTTCTTGGTATAAATTGGTGGGCACTTTTTTTTGTAGTTCAGAAGACTTCAGGTTCAGCTCTGAAAAAGTTGTTTTGGTGTTCCCATGTTCTTGTTCACTGTTGTAAGCATTGGTTTACTGCATCTATTGTATTTTTACTTGCAGGTGAAGAAAGAATTTTAGAAAAAAGACACATTTGCCATCATGCCATTTCCCTTCGGCAAATCGCACAAGTCTCCTGCAGACATAGTGAAGAATCTGAAAGAGAGCATGGCAGTCCTAGAAAAACAAGATATTTCCGACAAGAAGGTAGAAAAGGTATACATCACATTTGTTTTTGGAGTGTGTGGGTGTGTGTGAATATTTTGTTAAAAGCTGGACACTTCAGAGGTGAGCGGGAAGAGCAGTATGCAGGAATTCTGAATTTTTGTGCAGATGCACAAAACATGTTCTCTCCTAGTAGTTAGACTTCTAGTCAGCTATATCTTTTTTTTTGTGCGGTATTTTATTAATATATGCATGTGTGTGAGTGTGTGTGTGCACCTGGAAACCATGGCAACCTTTGGTGACTAACCCCTACTGGGGGCCTGTGGGATATTCAGAGAGATGGCTGAATAAAGCCTGCCCCCGCCTCCCAACTGCAGGTATTTCAAGGAAGTCTCCCATTCAAGTACTTGTCAGAGTCAATGCTGCTTAGCTTCCAAGATCTGACAAGTTCGGGCTTGCCTGGGCTATCCAGGTCAGGGCTAGTCAGCTATATATTGACAACTGATTCATTAATTCCCTCCCCCACAAAAGGCTATTTAGACATGGACTCATACCTTATTGCTTCCAACCACAGTAACTTAGGGCCAAGTCATAATATTGAATTGATTGAGACTTCATGTCCGACTAAAAACCAGTCACATCCCAGAGATATAGATTGGGGCAGTGGAACTGGAGAAGGGGGGCTGATTTCCCCCACACCATTTTCCTGATTGAAAATCAACAACACCCCCCCCCCTCTTTAAGCCGTGGTGGGAGGCAAGGATGTGTACTTCCTCCTCAGCCTTCAAGTCCTCCACCAGAACTTACTTTCATGCATGTAAGTATTTCTTTTTTACACCGTTTTTTGAGGTAGAGCCCCCAAATTTGCATTTTTTTGCACTTATATTGCCACCTGATTCTTCTTTACCCTGGACAAGCTACTTACTTATCACTGAGTCTTTCACCAGTTCTTGCTGGTTAATCTGATGTAAATCGTGAGCATCATGCTTTTTGTTCTAAGTAAAATGCTGATAGTACGATAATAGCAGTGCACAGCAGAGATCCTGTTGTATACAATTATATACTTCACAGTCCTGTTAACTCTCTGATGATTTGTACCTGAGTTTAGATATCTATTTGCATAGGTGCAGAATAGTAGCTGCTCTCTAATATTTAATTAAACTTACCAATCAGACAGAATATCGTTACCTGGCAACCTGGCTGCAGCTTCTCCTAGAAATTTCTGCTGCTAATTCTTTCAGTGGTCATTTAATGCCATTGTCATGATGAGAAGTTACCGCTTTGAGTTCAAATGGCATGTATTATAACCTGCTTGAATATTAAAAAGTCATTGAACACTACCCAGAACAGCTACACAAATTACTCTGAAGCAGTAGTTTGCCAATGTGTATATTCTGCTGTCCCTGTAGTCTTTCTGATGTGAAGCAGAAATTAGCTGCAGCATAGTTGGAGGAGCTAAGATTTTTCTTGATAACTTGTTCTCCTCAGCAACTGAAGTTCATATGAAGGACAGGGGGGGGGAAGAGAAATCTTACCCGGTTTCTTAGTCAGGCTTCTTATCACCTCCCCACCAATCCCTGGATTGCTGTTTCCCTGGAAGCAAAGCATTCCCCCAGTGGTTTTAATGCCAATTCCAAACAGTGTTTGTGTGTTTTTAAAGGGTAATTCACTTTGTAAAAAAAGAAAATAAGTTATTTTGGGAATAAATCACTGCCTCTACTCTTCCTTCTGAAATCTGTTCCCTGGTTCCTGCACTCTTACTTTTAGTTAGCATAGTGGCTTAAGAATGGAAGATCATGCTTATTATAACTTCAGCACTCTCTTATAAGAAAGCTATTTTTAAGCAGGCTAGAAATAACCAGTATTTTCATGTTCTGTGGGGGAAAAAAAATTGTACTTCAAGAAGATCGCCAAATTGTTGGTCAACTTTAAATCCAGATAGCATCTTAATTCTGGTCCTCTCTCCCCACGCTGACCCTGCCATTTTGTGCCCCTGAGGAAGATTACAAATAGTTTTGAAACAGGTGTACATTCCTGAAATACTCTATGTTGGGAAGTTGAATTGTTTTGAAGTAATTGCAAAATCCAACAAGAGGTGCCCACAGTGTTGTGTGTCCTATTAGTAATAAACTAAGGCTCTTTGAAATGGAATTAGGCTTGCCTCCTGGACTGCTTTGGTCCTGTTATGGCAAAAGAGAGGAAGAGCCTGGCTGTTAATTATTTTGTTAATACTTCCTAAGGATGTGGAAAACTGGCTTAGAGTGTTAGGGCTTCATTCTTGTCCATCTTAGGTCTCTGTGCATAACAAAAGCGAACTGCGTATTTAGGTACAGTAGGTAATGAATATTTCTGTGAAGGCAAAGGTATTACTGACTGCCTTGAAGAAGGCGATTGTGAGAGTTCCCCTGGGGAAGTCTTCCCTGGACCCAAATAATTAGAGCTACTATTGAACAGTAGTAAATGTCCTCTTCTTGGGCAAGGTGCTTGACCTTTGTGACTGTGTGTTTTCCACACTTATTTAGTTTCCCCACTGCCAGTAAAGCACAGTGGCAGTAGTGCTTCCATGCGGCATGTTTCTTCTTCCCGCCAGTTTCCACTCAGCCATGCACAGTGCACTGGGACTTTTTCAGGTTTTTTGAATGGGCAGTTGAGTATCACTATAATGTTAACTGTATTTCAGGATCTGTGGATTCCCAGCTTTATTTTTAGTAAGTCCCTAGTGGTAGACACTTTTTAAAAAATGAAAGCTGGTAATTAAGAGAACCTGATACAAATTGTTATAATGCTGTAATGATATTCAGTTGCCAGTAAAAAAAAAGAAAGAAAACCGGGGGGAGTGGCCACAGCGGGGACAGAGTCAGTGCAAATAGCTGCTGTGTGAGTGGCTGGAAACATTTATTTTATTTATTTATTTATCAAATTTATGCCCTGCCCTCCCCGCCAAAGCAGGCTCCAAACTTCCCCTCCCACGTAGCAGCCATCCAGGATTTGCTGTGATCTTTCTCAAAACTTTGCAGCAAAGCAGGTTTGAGTAAAGCTGAGGAAACCCTGGGAAGTGAATGAATGTACCACAAAGCTACAGGGAAGTAGAAAATACACCCTCCTAACAGTAGTAATCCCAGGGAAAGTAACCCATATAGTAAGCTCCTGTTGTGTGGCCTGATTTTAGAATTGAAATGTCTTGACAATCTTCACTGATGTGTGTGACCTCATTGGTTTTCCTGGCCTGTTTGGTAGTTTTCAGTACCGTTGACCATGGTATCTTTTTTTAAAAAAATTCAAATATGAACTATTATAGACCATGGTATCTTTATGAATCAGTTCAATGAAATTGGTTTTGGGGGTCACAGTCTGGTTCTTATCTTATTTTATTAACTCCTATCAGAAGATGGTGATGAAGAACAGCTACCCAGTTTCTTGGTATTTATGCCACGGAGTCCCTCGAGTTCCATTTAGTCCTCCATACTGTTTCATATCTGTGTGAAACTGCTGTGAAATGTGATGCAGATACTTGGAGTGAAGTGCTGGCAGTGTTCTGATAACTTTTCTCCTTTTCAGCTGAGTCAGCAGTAGTGGACAGTGAACAAATGTATGGGAGGTAGTAATAGGCTGATCCAAGTCCCATTAGACTGAACTGAAAGAATTTTCTGCTTTTGTTTAATAATTTTTCCATTCTTTGACTGAGGAGTCAACCTGTTCTCAGTGGGTTTGTGCTCCTTCTGAAGGAACAGATTTATGTTCCTCTCAATTGAAAGTTCAAATCTTATCTGTAGCACCTGTGGGTAACTGGCTGATTTTCTGGCTGATGACCTTTCTTTGAGAGGCATGATTTGCCCACAGTTACCCATGTTCTTCTGATCATTCCAGCTGGGCTACTTATTTATTGATGGATTTACAGAATTTATATGCCACCTTTCTGCCCAGCCAGAGCTATCAAGGTGGCTAACAAAAGCAGAACATATAAAATTATCATAAAGCCAATTTAAAGTCAAAAGGAAAATACATAAAACCCACAGACCTATTAGTTAAAATAGGAAGGAGGGTCATGGAGCACCAGGTAGAACAAAAGTTGTTACCCACTGCCAGAAGGGAATAGATTAATATCATTGGGGAGCAAGTTCCACAGTTTTGGTGTCTTTTCTTGAGTTGCCACCTTAGAAGGTGGGGGGGGGGACTGTAAGGATGAGAGTAAGTCGTTCTTAAAGTATGCTTGTCCCAAATCAGCACCTTGAATTGATTATGGAGACAAATTGGAGCCAGTGTAGATTGACCAAAACTATAGTCACCAACAAAATTCTCTCTAAGTTACGCTAGGGGTGCTGGTGCACAACATTTTAGCTGGCAGTGCAGGGAACTTAGCTGGCAGCATAGCCTACTAGTGAACTGGGAAGGCATTTTCCCCACCATTGGAAACAATGGAGGATGGGGGCACCTCCTTTTGGGGCTCATAGAATTGGACACCCTTGTCCGATCTTTTTGAAACTTTAGGGGAGGTCTAAGGAGAGAGCTATGCTGCAAATTTGGGGGCTCTACCTCAAAAAACAGCCCTCACAGAACCCCAGATCCCCTGGATCAATTCTCCATTATAGTCTACTAGAGATAATGCCCGTGGCGGAAATAAATACAACGGGATCTAGAAAGAGGCTCTGGGAGAGTGCTCTGGCTTTGGGCAAACAGTCTCAGTTTCCTCTGGCGACCTCAGCAGGGTTTAATGACAGAGTCCACTGTTTTCTCCAGAGGGACTGATCTGTGCTACCTGAAGAGCATTTGTATGTTTGAGTTATCTGTAGCCCTCACCTGGAGAGTGGTAACAATTGTTACCCATTCTCCTCTCCCCTATGAGGTATGTTATGCAACTGAAAATTCCAACTGCCTTGCGGGGGGGGGAGTTTGAGGTGTGGAATGGACTGAAGTCCAATCAGCTTCCATATGCAAAAGACCAGGTTGTCGCAGCAGTTGTGCTGTGGGCGGGACCCGGACTTTGCTTTCTGATTGGTGGCGATATATGCTGAGGAGCAGTGCCATCAGCCATACACTAAGGGAGTGCATTTTAGAATTAGAACTTTGGCACCCTCTATTCAATTATATATAAGGAGAGATCAGTATTTTACTTAGAACAAAAAGCATGATGCTCACGATTTACATCAGATTAACCAGCAAGAACTGGTGAAAGACTCAGTGACAAGTAAGTAGCTTGTCCAGGGTAAAGAAGAATCAGGTGGCAATATAAGTGCAAAAAAATGCAAATTTGGGGGCTCTACCTCAAAAAACAGCCCTCACAGAACCCCAGATCCCCTGGATCAATTCTCCATTATAGTCTATGGGGCCCATTATAGTCTCAGGCTCACCATTGAGAGTAGAGATCTGATGAGTAGAGATGTGCGTGCTTTTAGTGACTGTGGCAGTCTTCAAATACAGGATCGTGAAAAGTTACACTTTATTCTGAAATGTTTACCCACTAATGTTAAACCTGAGGCAGTCCTTGAAGAACTTGTATATATAAGCCAAGCAGTGATTTCAAAATTATAATGAAGGATTTTTATTTTTCTTATTTCTAGACTTTTATTGGTTATGCCATCACATTTTCAAAATTCTCTGACTTTTGGCATGTACTCTCTTTAGAGCTGAAAATCACTATCCTAATGTACATATTCTTGCCTATGTTCTTAATTTAAAGCAAATTTAATAAAGCTTATAGTTGAACATGGAAGATTGGCTGAAAAATATCTTTTGAAAAGCCAAATTGAAAGTGGCACACCAAAAGCCAGCTTTTTCAGCACTCACTGCCCAGTCTTTTCACTTAATTATGGGCTCAGTTGTTAGCTCTATTTTAAATTGTTTGCTTGTGAAGGATTTTAAATGTGGCTTGGTCCTGTTGTTTCAATACATTCTTTGACATAACATGAAGAATTGTTGCATCAGGTTAAACTATGCTTAATAAAAGTTTAAATCCATCCTAAGATGGACACACACAAAGTACTGCAATCTCAGAACACTCCTACACCAGTCTGCCAATGAGCATAGCTGAAAAACAAAACTGGTCTTCTGTTCACCATCAAAAGTACAGGAAAATGTGGCTTGGGTTTTCAAAGCACAATTATTAGAACTACTTTGCCTGTGTACTCTACTGATTGTGCCTCTAAAAGAAAGTGTGATGGCCTACAGAAGTAACACCTGCTGAAGGTTGACGATAGCCAGGAAATATTTCAAGTTTGGCTTTTTGTTTCCAAGCAAGAATATATGTGAATGCTGTTGCCTACTACAATGTGGCACTATCTAGTGTTCTGATTTCTTATAGTGCCAAACTTTGAAAACTACCACTTGTGAAAGAAGAGAGGGAGAGTTGTTGTGAAGCTCTGGGCTGAGAGTATCACCCTAGTGGTTTGTAATTATTTAGTTCTTGGAGAGGAGGGGGAACAAATTAAATTACCGTGAAGCTGAAGTCAGCTGCTTCTGGAACCAGTGTTAGAATCGCTGTGGGAATAATAAACTTGTATTTAGTCAAGGGACTCGTGTTTTGGTCGTTTATGCTATTCACAACAGGATAAGGTTATCATTCCACCTGGACCTTTAACTAATCATAGAGGAAGTGCTGAACCTTTTTGTTTTTGCCTGCTAGATGCTAGTCTTAGGATTCTGAAGACTATCTAACTGGTGTTCCTTACCTGATACCTTCCTTTTGAGGATAGTGCTGTTGTTGACACTTTTACCTCAGTTGGCTCTTTATTCTGTGTACATTTCCAGTTAACTATAATGTTCATTACTATTGGAGACCAGTTCTATACTTACGTTTAATTATTTTTAAGCAAGGGTTAACAAGTGCATCTTGGGGGAGGGAACTACACAATGTTATGCTGTTATTTTCTTTCAGACATTTCCTTATTACAAATCAACAGTCTTGAGGCAGTTTACAGTACTACACATACAATAATGAAAATCATTAAAATACCATAACATTCAAAAATAGCAACACTAAAACAGTCAAAGGTGTGAGGTAAAAAAAGCATCACTTTCTTTTGCCAGTGCCATGAGGAGATGATTACATCTGCACTAGTGGTTAGAACTGAAAACTGTCGAGTGCCGAAGAAACAGATGCAGGGAAGCAATTTCACTGACATGGTATTGTAACAGAAGAAAATACTTTGGCCACTCCACTACTTTAACAGTGGGGAACATAAGATAAGGCCTTTATTGAGGGTCTTCAGTTGGTCAGATTCATAAAGAAGACACAAATCCCCAGGTTATCTTTATAGCTTTAAGTTGTGCCTACTTTGAGTTGTACCTAGTAGTGAATTGGAAGCCAGTTATTAAGTGAGTTGCTGAAGGAAAGTTGTTAGCAGGAGGTGATTTCAGTGCAGTGCTTAATAAATTAACAGAATGGTCTGGGAGTAGAAAAAATGTAAATAGCTCATTATGGCTTCTATTTAACCATATAATGATTTTTTTTAATTAGAAGATTTTTTGGAGGTGTTATCATCCAATTGAAAAAGATTATTCTAATCTCAGTACATAAAATTGTTTTAGAATAGATCTGCACCTCATCTACAGATTTTTAGCAGTGTTGCCCATTCTGTCCAACAGAAGCAGTAACATACACACATCGTTCAGCAAAGGAAATGTTTGAAAAATATTGTGGCAGTCCTATCTGTGATCAAAGAATGACCAGATCTAGCTTTTCTAGGAAGGGTTACAGCTGGAAAACCAACAAGATTGGTTAATGCTACACTCAGCTGGTGAAACCTGAGCTTCCTTTTTCAAGTAGCAATCCAGTAGCACAGTCCAGCTGCACACCCACTTTTTCAGGCAGAATTCAGCTCTGGATAGCACAAGCTGACACCTTAATCTTTAGTTGGCTATGTTGTCAACAAGAGGAACATCCGACCTTATAAATAGCACCTGCTGTTGTGCTACCTGAAATGCTTCCTTTAGTCTTAAGCTGTTATATTATTTATAAAGAGCGTTCTATTTCACAGTTTGTATATGTGAGATGTCATGATCAGAGGCTTGAGGCTGAGGAATGGGGTGGCCTGTGAGCCTCTTCACTGCTTTTCCCTCATCCTCAGCCCTTATTGCAAATTTTTATGCAGGCCTACATTTCCCAGGAATCCTCCAACCCCCAGGAGGGGTGGAGGGAGAAGTGGGAGGCACTTGCCCTTGAGGAGGCAGAGCCTTGAGAGAGGCAGGGTCAAGGGAGGGGGAGAGCATATATGACTGTACAGACGGAGGCAAGGGAGGGTGTTCATTCCACGATGCAGGGCAGCAGTAAGGCTGCTTTTGGAGGGAGCTGATTCCTCATCCCAAAGTGGGAGTGAGTCTGACCTGAAGGGTTCAGGTATTGAATTAGTGGTAGAAGTCCAGTAAGTTAATCCTTCATTGTTTTCTAGTTTGCTTTTTCCATATGCCTTTTTCCCTTCTCTGTTTTTGTAATGCACCCTGTGTTAATCTGCCCTACTTTCATAACTCTTTTCTTACTTCATCTGTTGTTACATTGTTTGTTTAATAAACTAGTAGTTTTGTTCATTCTGCCTGGGTCCTTCATGTCTCATACTTGGCCATACAGCAGGGAGGGAACTGAAGTAGGGGATACAGGGGTGGGACAGGGAGGGTGCTCTGGGGCCTCTCCAGTCAAGGGGTCGAACCAGAGCGGTGAGTGACAGGCAATTAAAGCCCTTGCCTGCTCCAGGTGGAAGGGGCAGGAGGGTGAGTAGGAAGTCTCTTTTAAAAGGATTTCTTATCCATAACAAAATCCTGCATGGCCCTGTAGCTACTTGTGACAGCGAAACATAAAGGGATTCAAAAACTTTATTATAACAAGGTATATAGGAAGCCCTGAGATGTGCCATAAAGGACAAATTACTGACTATTTATTCTATTACATTTTTATCCTGCCCCTCCCCCAGAATGGAGCTCAAGACAGCTAACAACATGATAGTACAATAACAAAACCATAATTTCAGTAAAATCCAATTAAAACTCAGTACACAGCTTTTGGCATAAAAAAATCAACAGTGTTGTTGGTAGAGCCCACCAGAATTACCATTAGTGGAATGCCTGGTGGAATAAGTCTTGTCTTACATGGCCTGGGGAATGCAGACAAATCCCATGGGACACAAGTCTCCTCAGGCAAAGCATTCCACCAGGTCAGAGTCATAGTAGAAAAAGCCTTGTCTCACTAAAATGGGCAAATCAAAGGTCAGGCATTACCAAAAGCCCACATGCAGCTGAATGAAGACAATTCAGGGGGTCATAATAGGAGAAGCAGTCCTTTGGTATGATGATTCCAGACCATTTAGGGCTTTAAATTACAATAGAAGCAGCTGCTAATAACAATATCTATCCCTTTTCTGTCCTTAGGGTTAAGATTGCAAGTGCACAACTTATAGTAGTCCTTTTATATTGTATTACTTTATTTATACCCTGCCTTTCTCCCCAGTGGGGTCTGATAGTGGTTTTCATAGTTCTTCTCTCTGTTTCATCCTCAGAATTACCCTGCAAGGTAGATTAGTCTGATTGTGTGTGACTGGCCCAAGGTTACCCAGCAAGTGTCCATGGCTGAGTGTAGATTTGATCCTGGGTCTTCCAGATCTCGGTCTGGCATTCTAAGTACTGTGCCACATTAATTGCTTATCTGTGCCTTACCAAAGAGTACTGTATTTAGACCTCTAGTGGTTAATAACAATCTGCTACTGTTAGATTCTCGATAGACAACTTGGTGTTCCAGCATGCCATGAGCTCCTTGTTGTCTTCCATACATAGCATAGGAGCCTGATCGTCCAGAAAGATTCTGTGTATTTGTGTATCTTCTGTGTATTTGTGTGTCTTTTGTTAGTAAACTTGCTTATTGCTGTGTGAATATCTGACTAAGCCATTTAAAATGGAGAAGAATTCACACTGGATGCACAATAATCTCACAGTGCAAAGTTTTCCCATGGAAAGAAGCTCTCTGGAAAACCATGTGACTGTTTTACTGGACTCTTAACTCTGCTTCAACAGCTGGTGCTCTTTAGGTCACTCTTACCCCCAGTTCGAGGTAAGGCATCAGCTCTCTCTAGTAGCACCTTCTCTATAG
>NW_015160222.1:421930-448373 GCF_001447785.1 Gekko japonicus | reverse complement strand
ACAGTGATTGGCTTTTTTCCCCTCCGCCCCCCCCCCTCCATTTCCCCCAGTCTACTCCTGAGGTTTGGAGGCTGTCCGGGAATATATTCCTAAAGAAAATTTGTGTGAGAGAAGAACTGTCTTGAAACCTACAAGCTGCTGCACTCCTCAGCCTTGGGCCTAGGAAAGGGAAGGCAGCATATAATTGAAGGCCATTTGACTCTTCTGTGAACTGAGCAAGCATTCTCTATCAGAGGAAGAGTGCAGATTTTTAAAAGAGTGTGCATGTAGAATTTTTGAACATATTGTAATCCCATTAGATCCTTGTGATTCAAAAAAGGTCCAGCGTATTCTTTGCTTGATCAGCACATGTCTCTCTCACATATAGTACATCTATATATATAAAAGAAAGTTCCCTGACCGTAAGATCAACGCCCAGGCCAAATTGCTGGACCTAGAGACACCAAATTTGGAGAGAGCGCTCCTACCGTGGCATAGGTGCTCAGTAAGGATTTTTAGAAATTCGACCCCTAAGTGGGTCAAAAAGGGGGAAAATGTGCTCCCCCTATTGATTCCTATGCAGCTGCCAGACAGCTGCATCACTGCACCCCCCACTCTCCGATTGGTCAGCTGCAGAGCTCAGTGTTCTGAGGTAAAAAAACCCCAACAGTTACAGGGGACTGCAGAGAGCTAATGACAGTTGAGGAAATCAGGAGTGGCCAAGAACCACCTGTGAGCTGAAACAAAGCTGCTGGCCCAGCCTCTCTGATGGCTTCCAACACACTTCCCCCACCTCCTACACCTAACAGGCGGTTGTCTGTCAAGTGCAGCCCCACCTCCACAGTGGCTTCTAATACTCTTCCCCCTCCCCCTCCTGCACTGGACAGGCAGCTGCCTGTCAGGTGTAGGACAGGAGGTGGGATGGCTTCCAACACTCTCCCCCCACCTCCTACACCTAACAGATGGTTGTCTGTCAGGTGCAGCCCCACCTCCACAGTGGCTTCTAATACTCCTTCCCCCTCTTACACTGGTCAGGCAATTGCCTGTCAGGTGTAGGAGAGGAGGTGGAATGGCTTCCAACACTCCCCCCACCTCCTACACCTAACAGGCGATTGTCTGTCAGGTGCAGCCCCACCTCCACAGTGGCTTCTAATACTCATCCCCCCTCCTGCACTGGACAGGCAGCTTCCAACACACTCCCCCCACCTCCTACACCTAACAGGCAGTTGTCTGTCAGGTGCAGCAGCGGTTGCAGGGTGCTTAAAGCCACGAGGGAGCCTGCCCCAGTAGTAACGCCTTAGTGATTCTGCCAGCCCTGCCTCCACAGTGGCTTCTAATACTCCTCCTCCCTCCCTGTCCTGTATTGGACAGGCAGCTGCCTGTCAGGTGTAGGAGAGGAGGTGGGATGCTTACAGCCGCCAGGGAGGTTTGCTCAGCAGGATTGCTTTAGCACTGCTGCTGGTCCGGACTCCCCGATGCCTTTAAATACAATTCCCCCCCCCCAACACCAGACAGGCTGGTGTCTGTCAGGTGTAGGAGCAGGGCCAGGGTATGAATGTTTATGGGGAGATAGTAAAGGACATTTCTAGGATCCATTTCAATGCGTCCCTCCCTCATGAACCTGAAGAATTGTCCACCACATCACCACTCCCTCACACCCCCTCACACCTCTCTACTGCCCCCAAGAAAGCTCCTGGCAAACGTTGAGCCAGATACACCAATGCCACAAGGAGAAGGCAACTTAGGAATGCGACAAAGACAATTTGCACATATTACTCCTGCGGTGCACTGAGCTGTACAGGCCAAGTACCAGCAAGATCATCCTGAGGTGCTCAGAACAACACAGTCTCCATATGAGCAAAACAATCCAGGAACACAAGTGGAGAGGCCATCACTTTCGTGGAAGGTAGCAGGAGTTGACTTAACAGACAACTGCTTCTTAAATGGACAGTTCTATGTGGCCTGCTCCAAAGTGAGCTTACCGAGCAGCCTGGTGATCCTAGCACCTGAGGGCAGAACCAGCAATGTGGTCTAGAGAGAGGTCCTTCAGTAGAGAGAGAAAAAGTACATATGTCTCACTTCATTTCTTACACTACAGTCTTCTCTGTTAGAATTCCTACAACAAATGTCACATTTCAAATTTCACATCATTGGTATTATAACTGGATTTACAGAAATTAAATACCGTAGCGGAGCACGGGTAGCAGGCTAGTCATTTGTATTAACATTGGGAAGGGCCTTATGACCCATGCAGGCTACAGCCCTGTTTAACGTGAGCACAGAGATACCGGTGGAATGATATAGAATGGCATGTAAGGATGTATGTGTCATAGTTGCGTGTCTTCTCCCACCTTCACCCATTGATAAATACAATACATTGTTGGTGGTTGAGGACTTATATGGGCAAAATGCCATGTGGCCTACAGGACTGCCCTGATGAAGAGGAACCAGGCAGCACCACTCCTGCAATTATGGAATTTCTGCTGACAGAACAGACAAGGGAGGGCAGTTTGTGTGGTGCTTACTCCTTGTTGTAGCTTTACAATGTTTTAGATGTTTCAGGGAGTTGCTGGGAGAATGGGGTGGATGAGAAAGACACACATCCTTTCTTATACATGCACATTGTGTAGATTCTAACCCCTTATCTGTGGCATTTGCCGGAAAACACTTAGCATTATGCAGAAAGATCAGAATAGATAGGGTACATCGTTTGGCTAATCGATCGCTACACTCTGTTTATCTTATTAGATGTCACTAAGGTGCTTGATGTGACCTATTTGCCAAGCTTGTTTATAGGTTCTAGTGAGGGAGTATTGCTATTGTATACTCTTGATTGAAGAACTGTACGCTCCTATCTGGAGTGGTCATCCTCCTCCACTAAGAACACAGGCATGGAGTGCTGCAGAAACATGCAGCCTGCAGTACTGATTGTCATCAGAAGATAAAAGCAGTCGACTGGTGTAAGAGTGTTCTGATATTGCAGTACTTTGTGTGTGTCCATCTTAGAATGGTCTAATTTTTTAACTTCTACTGAGTGTACATGTCTGTTTTTCCTGATTTAAACTATTACTAACCATAGTTCAACCTGATGCAACAATTCTTCATGTTATGTCAAAGAATGTGTTGAAACAATAGGAAATATCAGGCCATGAATCCTTCATCCTTTTAAATATGCTGTCACCATTAACTAGATTAATTGAGTACTAAACCTGTCTAAAAGGCAGCTGTTTACAGTCTTTCCTCTGCTGTGATCACAGAATTCCTGTTGGCTCTGTCAGCTGCTTCTGAGCAGGGAAACAACATGTTTGCAAAAGCACAGTCGTGGTCTAAATGCCAAGTTAAAGAGGCTTCCATCAGTGAAAAGGTTCAGGGTACGTCTGCCTGAAATTGGTCATGTAGGAAGAGTAGAGGTGACAGCTTGCTGGCGGTGTAGAGAGCAGTTAATCACTCTTTACTGGGAAAATAACTCACATGCTCGGTTGGTGGTCTGTGTTTAGATGTTGCCTCTGCATAGGATGGCAAAAGTATTTCAGTTTCCTAGGTTCCAGCTACATGCCCTTGAAATGTCCACTCCACTTTTTGTGTGGTGACCTGTAGAGTCAAAGCAGTGCTTCAAGTGCTGTATAAGTTATGGACTTTATTTCTTCTTAATGTGGCAGTTTATGTTAAGGTTAGATTAGGTCTGGACTTGATTGTCATTTGTGTTGATCTATTTCCATCTTTTGGTTTACCTCAGCATTTATTTTTATTCAACCAATGTTTTTGGTTTGTGGCACATGTAATAGCCCTTGGTGCTGTAAATATTTACTTAGTCACAGAACAGACCTTGCTAACATTCTATTCCTTCCTCTTCTGACCTTGTAGCAACGTGAAGTGTCCTTTTGACATTTCAACTGAGGTCTGGAATGCTGGTCCTGGTCCTTCTGCTGGAATATGCTTAGATGGCAACTGGCTTAATTTGGTATCCAGTAAAACACATAGGGAGCTGCGGTGGCTCAGGTGGTTAAGACGCTGAACTGCAGGCTGTGGAAGGTCGGTAGTTCAGCAGTTCGAGACCCGAGTGTGCCGCATGACAGAGTGAGCTCCCGTCTCTAGTTCCAGCTCCTGCCAACCTAGCAGTTCGAAAGCAAGAAATTGCAAGTAGATAAATAGGTACCACTTCAGTGGGAAGGTAACAGCGTTCTGTGCGCCTTGGTGTTTAGTCATGCCGGCCATTAGACCCCGGAAATGTCTTCGGACAGCACTGGCTCTTCGGCTTTGAAACCCTAGAGTCGGATTCGACTGGCTTTCGAGCAAGGGAACCTTTACCTTTACCTAAAACACATAATTTATTCCACTGTTCATTTCAGTATAAAATCTGTATACCATGAAAACCTACCGTCCTTTTACAAAATAGAATTGCAAATAAACTAAAATCTGTGGCAAAAATTCCAAAAACTTAGAACCAACCCCCAGCCTGTTATTGCCAAACTACCCAACTAACAGCCTTTCTTAAAGGATGGATGGCATGGCATCTGGTTAACCTCATGTAGTAGAAGGGGGTTCTGTAGTCTCAGTGCTGCCCTCTAGAAATCCCTGTTGCATACAGCTAGCCAGGACATACAGATCCGGGCCTCTTCAAATGACCTAAATACAGATAGGCTCATATAGGAGCAGTCAGTCTTCAGGAAACCCAATCCTACACCATTTAGGCCGTGTCTGGATTGTCAGTTTTATTGTCCTCATCCAACCAACCACTGTCTTATTCATTGGTTTAATGGGCCCCCAGCATCCTTAAACTTTGAGCAAACTGAAAGGTAGAAATGGGTGTTATCTGTGTGTTGATTATGCTACATCTTAAATTTCAATAGTTTCATGTAGAAGTTAGATTGCATAAGAGACCAGATAGAACATAAGCCAAAGATGAGATAGAAAAACAGCCATATTCTGCTACCATATTCTAGACTATGACTCACAAGAAGGTTCAGAAGCAGTGTTCCCTCTAAGCTGTGCGTGTGAGCGGCCATTCATTAACACAAGAAGCCCCACTGTTAACACCAGCACAGACCGTCAGGAGTCTGGGTGTGGTCTGTGGAGGCCCAGATCACAAATGTCGCCACGGTGGTGTTTTCCCATCTGCGTAAAGCATGGCAGCTGGCCCCTTTCCTGTCTCACCCTGATCTAGCCACAGTAATTCATGCAACAGTCACCTCCAGATTGCATTACTGGAACTCGCTTTATGCTGGCCTGCCCTTGAGACTCATCCAGAAACTCCAACAGATCCAGAATACGGCGGAGCGAGTCCTGACCAGGAGTGCCATAGATTCAACCTGTGTGGTGTTAGCTGCACTGGCTTCCATGGGAGTACTAAAATTCAGGGGTTTGGTACTGACATAAGCCGTCTGGGACCAGTGTACCTGTGGGACTGCCTGCTCTGGTACATCCCGTAAAGAGTGTTACACTCCACTGAGAACAACTTACTGGGGATCTCTGGCTCAAAAGACATTCAGCTGTCCTCGACCAGGGCCAAGGCCTTTTCTGTCCTGGCCCCAGCCTGGTGTAACTCTCTGCCAAATAACATCCATGGCCTGCGGAACCTTATGCAGTTCCACAGGGCTTGAAAGGCAGAGATGTTCCACCAGGCCTTTGGTTGAGGACAGCGACGGGTACCATCCTGCCTGGCACTTGCTCTCTCCTTCTCTCCCCCCCTAACTACGTTCCCACCTTACTCCCCCACGAGGTGGGGGCACAGTTATAATTAGATGTATCTATGCCATCTGAATAATTATGAACTGTTACTTATGAAATTGTTTTTATATATGGAATTGTTTTAATCAGCTTTAATCACGAATTGTTTGGATACGATATGTATTGTTGTTCGTAACTCAGAGCCCCGAGTACTCAGGGATTGAGCAATTTCTAAATCTAACTTTAATTAATTAAATAAATAAATAAATAAGAAGTACTACAAAACAGTATTCCCTGCTCCCACCAAAAGCCCATCAGGTTATCATGGTATTGAAACCTGCTGAGTGGTCCAGAAGAATTAACAGGGATATGCTGTCCTTGTCCATCTCCTGGCACAGATAATCAACTAAGGAATCCCGTTAAACCACTGAATCCAAGGAAACCTGGAATTTAAATATCAACACATGCTTAGTCATTCTGCCCTGGAATGGTATGTTGAAGACTCAGTGACCTAAATTGGTTTTAAATTGGGGACATATGGAGGTGACATTTTTCCTTAGTGATCACTCTGTGGTTTCCTTAGGTGCCATGAGAACTGATTCCTCTCTTGATGGGTCATTTTCTGCTTCAGCATGTTCCCCCTTTCCTCCAAGCTGCTCTCAAACCAGGATAATCCAAGATGACCCGTTATTTGTTGGTATCACATCTTCCGATTCCTTTGACCATATAATTATGTTGAACAAGCTGATATTGTGTAACAAATTGTGTGATCATTGGGGAACATGTGGGGAAAGGCGGCCCCTCAGGTCACTAGGTTGGTTCTCTTACCCAAGGCAAACCCTAAATTCACTGATCATTGGCTAAAACAGGTAGTGATTTGGCCATGACATTGGGATTATTGCCAATTCTGCCACTCCCAGATAATGAACTTAATGTGTCATAAGAACATAAGAGACGCCAATGTTGGATCAGGCCAAAGGCCCATCCAGTCCAACACTCTGTGTCACACAGTGGCCAGAAATACCAGTGCCATCAGGAGGTCCACCAGTGGGGCCAGGACATTAGAAGCCCTCCCACTGTTGACCCCCCCCCCAAGAACCAAGAAGATAGAGCATCACTTGCCCCAGAGACCCGATCTATACCGTGTGGCTAATAGCCACTGATGGACCTCTGCTCCTTATGCTTATCTAATTCCCTTTTGAAGCCGTCCATGCCTGTAGCTGCCACCACTTCCTGTGGCAGTGAATTCCATGTGTTAATCACTCTTTGGGTGAAGAAGTACTTCCTTTTATCCGTTCTAACCCGACCGCTCTGTAGTTCATGGAGTGCCCACGAGTTCTTGTATTGTGAGAAAGGGAGAAAAGTACCTCTTTCTTTACCTGCTCTTTCCCATGCATAATCTTATAAACCTCGATCATGTCACCCCTTAGTCGTCTTTTCTCCAAGCTAAAGAGCCCTAAGCGCTTTAACCTTTCCTCATAGGGAAAGTGTTCAACCCTTTTATCATTCGAGTTGCCCTTTTCTGCACTTTTTCCAAAGCTATAATATCCTTTTTAAGGTGTGGTGCCCAGAACTGCACACAGTATTCCAAATGAGGTCTCACCATTGATTTATATAGGGGCATTATTATATTGGCTGATCTGTTTTCAATACCCTTCCTAATAATCCCCAGCATAGCATTGGCCTTCTTTATTGCAGTCACACACTGTCTCGACATTTTCAGTGAGTTATCCACTACAACTTCAAGATCTCTCTCTTGCTCAGTCTCTGCCAGTTCAGACCCCATCAATGTGTATTTATATTTAGGATTTTTGGCTCCAATGTGCATCACCTTGCACTTGGCCGCATTGAACCCCATTTGCCATGTTGACGCCCACTCGCCCATCCTTGACAGATCCCTTTGGAGTGCCTCACAATCCTCACTGGTTTTCACCACCCTGAACAACTTTGTATCATCCGTAAATTTAGCCACTTCAATGCTTACTCCCATCTCCAAATCATTAATGAACAAGTTAAAAAGCAGTGGACCAAGTACTGATCCCTGCGGTACCCCACTGCTTACCACCCTCCACTGCGAAAATTGCCCATTTATACTCACTCTCTGTTTTCTATGAATTAGCCAGTTTTTGATCCTGTTTTATGTGTTGGGACAAATAGCATCAGACACATTCCATTGTTGTCCACCTCTGCTTCCTTGCCTCTCTTACCTTAGCTGCTGTTGAACTGGAATTTTAAGTGGACAGCACTGGAATAGATTAACCACATCCATCTGGACCTCTGTAATTAATAATTATCATATGGCATTGTGTGTAGAATAGCCAGGAGATCCTAAGATAGTCTGGCAGCCAGAGGTTCTAGCTCTTTTACCATTATGCACCAGTAGGTGGTGAGCTAGACTTGTTTTTAGGCAAGAGACATTTCAGAGGTGGTTTTACCATTGCCTGCCTCTTTGTCACAGGCCTGGTATTCCTTGGAAGTTGCCCTTCCAAACATTAGCCAAGGCTGACCCTGCTTAGCTTCTGAGATCTGACGGGATCAGGCTAGCTTGGGCTGTCTTGGCTTCAGATGGACCTCTGTAATATTTAATTTTTAATTTTTTAAATTTATTTTCAGATTTATACCCTGCCCTCCCAGCCAAGGCCGGCTCAGAGCAGCTTATATAAAAGAATAAAACACAAACATAAACAATTTAAATAGACCTAAAACCATATAAAACATTCCAACATTTTAAAAGTGCTAACATTAATAACACTAATAGGTTATTAAATGATGGCAGTCAACTTTCAGTACAGCCGGCACAGACTGTTCTGGTGGCTTCGGGGAACAGGGTTCTCTATCAAGGGCGGCTCCTAATGGAAGGCCTGGTGGAAGAGCTCCATCTTGCAGGCCCTGTGGAACTGCATAAGGTCCCGCAGGGCCCTGATCTCTTCTGGGAATTCATTCCACCAGAGAGGAGCCACCACCGAGAAAGCCCTGGCCCTGGTTATAGCCAGCCTGGGATCCTTGGGTCTGGGGAGTGCCAATCGATGTTGGAACCCTGATCGCAGTGCTCTCTTGGGAACATGTGAGGAAAGGCCACTAGGTTGGCACTAGGCCATTCAGGCCACTAGGTTGGCTTTCTTACCCAGGGCAACCCCTAAATTTACGGTAGATTTGCCATTTTCTGTCCTGGTTTTAGTCAGTAATTTTCAGACAAGGTGGGATAGTGATGTGACAAGAAACAAATTTTTGGTTGTAAGAGACACTAGAGGGAATAGATTGCAAAAGTTTAGTCTCTCTTCCGCTTACCTGACTTGGTTCCCCCCCCCCTCCATTTTTTCCTTGCTTCACAGTCCCCTGATGGTGGCACCTACCACTCTCCTGGCCCCCCTCTGAGTACATCCCACACACGTCTGGATGTACAAACCTGACACTCTGCCTCTCCGGTGCATTCACTGTCCCCTAGCAAGTAATCCACTCCATCTGAACTACCCAACAGGTAGGAATATCCACTACCTCATTACAGTACCACTATTGAACTACTACAGCTTCAGCCTTGCAAGGGGATGCATTTGCTCTTTCAGGCTGACTTGCCATCAGTAGCAGTTCCGGGGAAGTAAGCACTTCTCTCTCTCTCACACACACACACACACCCATGGTGTCTCTGCTTCGGATGGACAGAACTGTATCACCTGTTGCACTTGTATAGTGAATAGAGCAGGGGTCCCAGCTTTTTTGGGCCTGCAGATACCTTTGGAATTCTGATACAGTATGGTGGGGGCTGTCAGAGGAGGCAGAGCCAGCTGTGCAGTGGCTGCTGTAGTTTACCTTCAGTCACACAGTGAAGATCCTTGTACTGTGCTGGCATCTGCTGCTGAGGCAACATTTTTACAAATCTGCACAGCCCATCAAATTTCCAGAGGCCAATCAGAAGACTTGCTGGGCAAAAGGCCCAACCTGTCCCTGCCCACATTCTAAAAATACTTGGAGGTGCCAGGAAAGGTGTCTGCAGGAACCATGGCATCCACAGGAATGACTGTGGGGACCCCAGGTTTAAAACGTTGAACCAGGTAGGTCCACGTTCAAGCCCATCTTCATCCATAAAGCTTGTTGATTGGTTGCACTGTCTTCCCCTACTGTATCTCATAGGATTAGGTTTCCACTAACCAAAAGCACTTCTGTCAGCATAGCAAAGCTTTCTGGTCTCTCCCCTTCTGCAGCAGCCAATAGATCTTCCCCAAATGCTGCTCCTGGGGACAGGGGACCCTCAAGAATGGTATTAGGGGGAAACTGATGGTCTGCAGAAGGAAGGGGGAATTAGCAGAAATTATACTTCCCCTTCTGTTAAGCAGAAAACTTATTCTGTACCCCACACATAGCATTGTTAGGATAAAGGTCATCCGGTGAGCTTCATGGTTGAGCAGAGATTGGAATCCAGGTTGGGGCTCCACTGCACAGGTTTGAAGTGGGAAAGGCTCTGTTTCCTAGTGAGGCAGGCTGTCTCTGAATTATGGCAGGTTGGGGGAGGCAGGGGGCTCCGGTTCTACTCTTCCCTTTGCTGGTCTAATGATTAGCCAAGGCTGCTATTCAAGTTTTTTAAACCCAGTGTTTTTCCATACGTTTATAAGATAGGGACACTGGCTGTTTTGTAAGCTATTTGATATAGTCTGAAATCCTGTCCAGAATTCTGAAGACTGGCTCAGACATACCACTGAAAACAGTGCATGCATTTAAAATATTTATGTTCTACTTGCACAATCAAAACACATCACTGACCCAGCTGAAGGTAGGCAGTGAAGTAGGGTCTGTCATTTTTATCTCCCTGCTGTTACCTTTTATTGCATTAATTCAAAGATTGCTTATCTATGGCATGTTTTGGTTAGGAATAAAATATAAAGTATATGCTGGTAATTACAGCAATTTGAGTTTTTTTTGGAATAATTATGGATACTTTGTCTTTCCCCATTCAGGCTACTGAAGAAGTTTCAAAAAATCTAGTTGCCATGAAAGAAATCTTATATGGCACAAATGAAAAGGAACCCCAGACAGAAGCTGTGGCCCAGCTTGCTCAAGAACTGTACAACAGTGGTCTTCTTAGCACCCTAGTAGCCGACTTGCAGCTAATTGACTTTGAGGTAAGAATATGATGGCTCATGGAAAAGATTACATTAAAATTAAGTGTGTGAGATATCCTCTAGCATCTCAAACTTTGGGGTGGGTGGGTAGGCTGAGGTATAACATTTGAGAGTATTAGCAAAATGTAGACATCTTTTATGTATATAATACATATATATATATATATATATTAATGCACTGCCTGTGCTGTGTATTGGCATACCATACTACAATGTACAATCGCCTTGTAGTTTTGTATCTTGTGCACAAGAAATAAAGCACACAGTTCCAGGGAGACTTATAGGAAGCAATATCTAGCAACATATTAACAGTGTACACAGGGGTAGATAACCACATATTGAGTTGTATCTGCCAAAGCCTTTGCCACAATTTGTCCCAAGACTCCTCCCTTTGATCTAATGGATTTTTCCACCCTTGCTATTTGTCCCCATTGCCCTAATTAGGGACAAGAAAAGGTCTACTAAAAGAAGTAGTCAGGAGTGAATACAAGCTCCCTGCAACGATGCAGATCCTCATGGACAGAGAAGACATTGTGTAAACTGTAGCCCCATTTCATACCCAGTATGTATCAGGCACTAAGGATAATATCCATCCGGGGGGATGACAACGACAGAGAATAGGAGGCAGAAGAAGAATGGAGAGGAAGTCAGCAAGAATGTTTCCTTAGCGGTTTCCTGTTGTCTACACTTGCTCCCTCCATCCATAGCGAAAGACAGATTGGAGTAAAAGAAGAAATGGGGAATTTGTGTGAGTGCGTGTGTGTGGGAGGAGATCTAGAATGTCATGGCACACCTGATTTTGTGTTCCAAGTGTGTTGTGTGCAAGTTATCTGAGCTACAAAAGTATTTGTAGGTTTAGCTGCAAATAGTTTGTCCAAGCTTGGTTTTGAGGAGAGCTAGGATGAGCATGCACATTTCTAGTTCCTTCTGCTGAAAGGCGTATGGAACTCTTTGCAGGTGGAGCAGTTTCACATGTGCATTGTCACTTTTGCGGTATTGCTGAATTGACAAACTAGCTGTTTTAACTGTGTTGACTGGGAGATTACTGTGATTAGCTAGCAACGCTGCTGTGGTTTTGATTCATTGTAACTTATTTGCTTTGAAATTCCAAGAAGTCACATCTCTCCCTTTTATCTTAAAATCTGAACCAGAGGGCAGTTTGTCCTTCAAATATATCTTGGTATGGTGGGTTCACTTGGAATGTCAAATCTCTCTTGGATTCATTTTTGAAATTGATTGCTATGAAACATGTATTTCCCTTGCAGGTGCATTCCAGAATAGATTAATCAGGAAGCCAACAAAACTGTAGCTGTGATTAGCAGTACAGTGTCCTTATAAAGCTGGTTTCATGTTATGTATTGGGAGATACACTAAACTTTATTATATAAAGTTTTAGAAAACATAACCTTTCTCTGTGCTTTCTCTGTGTGCATATTTTGTTCTCTCCAGCACATACATTCAGAAAGCTCATTTTCTGAGGGCTCCTTTTGCATGACAGTCTGTAAAGAAAACCTCTGTGTCTACACACAACTTAACATGGTACACTGGCCAGGCATACTAGGCTTTATTGTTACCTTACACAAACTGATGGTATACCCTAGAATACATTCTGAGCTGACAACAGTGGTCTGCGTGGCTGGGCAATTGCCAGGGTCCTCAGATCAACAGTAGGTACATAACTGAAGTGGGGGGATGGGGGATGATTAATCTAAGTCTCCTGCTTCTACCTCTAGAGCCTTAGATATGGTGTCTATCAAGAATGGAAGGTTGTCCTTGCAGTGGCTCCAGGAGAGCTGGGCCAGTTTCCCAGTGGGAAGGGTTCCTGCTTTTGGCTTTCCCCGGAAGATTGGTGGCATTGGAAAGCCAAAGCTGGCTGTGATCACCGCCAGTCCTCCCTGAAGGGAATTTTGTTCTCTCTCGTAGTGATCTTGTCATTGAGGAACTTCTTTGAAAAACATTGGTGTAAGCTAAAGCTGTAAAGTATTTCTAGCAGTTGTGAAAGTTTGTGTCCACACTGGTATACAATTTTCTTTTTAATCGAATGATAGACATTGAATTTAAGCCAGAATGCAAAGAGCTTGGAGGTGCCTATACAGTTTTTTTTTCAGCTGAAGACCATCCCTGCCAACCCTGCCAATTATTGCAAAAATGTTTTTAAACACTCCTGCATTTCAAAAGCAATTTCCTGTGCATGGGAGATGGCTGTTTGATTGGATTTTCCTGAACAAGTTGCTGAGGGGACAGTGTCTAAAATTCAGAAGTGTCATTGTTTTGCTTGCAGGAATAATGATAGCTATGGCTGCTTTCTTTGCTTGTGGGGTACTGAAACTATATCCCCTCTACTCTACCCTCCCACCAGCCACATAACTTTTCAATGTGTCACCCTGTCAAACCAAAAAATAGCCAGCCAGCTGTGAGACCTCACACTGTTTAAAGTACAATTTAGTATTTTACTGTAATGTTTCAGTGGTTTGTTAATCGCCCTGAGATGGTTGTTCGCTTTGACAAGCAGAATATAAATTTTCTAAACACATAAGTGATAGCAAAACATAAATGTACAAATAGGTTCCCAGCTAAATGAAGTCTGGCATAGTTTCAAACTAAACCATCCCGCTTCTTCTTTTCCCTCCTACTTGAACCTATAACCTTCTAAAAACATTAACTCACTTTACAGCACATGCTCATGGCTTCTCTATCACTGTGCACTTTTCCATATCCGTATATAATAGAACCACCCACCCACACAAAAGTTAGTTAGTGGGCTTTCACAGGGCACAAAATGGATACGATGGACTGGGGCAATCATAAAATGCTGTGGGTTCTAGGGGTGTGAAGCTCAGTGTATACCAAGCCAAATAAATACCTGAAAAATACCTTATCAGCTACTGAAACAACTGCACCAAAATAAAAGCAGATATTATTTGGCTTTTATTTGGGCGCGGCTAGAAGGCTGAATTGACTCGATGAGTCAGATTTAAAGTTTAAATGCTTGCTGAGTTGAATCACAGAGGTGGCACGACTCTGTGGAGTCAAGTCAGCAAGCATTTAAACTTTAAATCCCTGCTGAGTTGACTCCAGCACAACCCCTGCAACCACCATCAAGTCCCCTGTATCCCTTACTCCATGTGGATCACTTCCTTCGCTGGGTCAAATCCAGCCTTCCTGGGGTACTGCACTCCCAACTGAGTATCCAGAAGGTGCCCCTGGGCATCCAGGAGGCCACTTCCTGACACACACCCCTTCGCTGCTGTTGTGAGCAAGCCCCCCCCTTGCCTTCTCCCCCCTGAAAAAGCACCTTCCTGGGGTGCTGGAGACCCCATTATTTTACTGCTCTCACCTCCTGTCCTTCCTCTACCACCACCAAGGGTCGGCCAGCTGGACAACCCCCCGCAACTTCCATCAAATCACCTGCACCCCTTTTTCCTTGTGGGTCACTTCCCCTAGTCAAACCCTGCCTTCCCAGGGTGCTGCAGTCCCAAATGAGTATCGAAAAAGTGCCTCTTTGCACCCTCTCTAACATCCAGGGGTCCGCTTCCCGACCCCCCTTCGTTGCCACTGTGAGCAAGCCCCCCCCTTTCACCTTCTCCCCCCCCCCCCGTGAAAGCACCATCTTGGAGTGGTGAAGACCCTGTTCTTTCACTGCTCGCACATTTTGGCCTTCCTCTACCCCTGCCAAGAGTTGACCCACTGGCATGACCCCTGCAACCTCTGTCAAATTTCCTACTGATCCTCAGTCTGCTCTGTGAGATGCACTTGGTGCTTGTCCATTTCCCATGGGCAAAACTCAGTGAATCAACTCAGCATCCTCCACCACCCCCCTGCTCCTTCCCCCCCCCAGCGAGGGCCAGCGTTTTGCTGCCACCTGGGGCTCGCGGCCGCCCGCAGTCGCCCCGGACAGCTGGCTGGCTGGCTCCGAGGCGGCGGTGACGCCGGTGAGGCCGGCTGCTCCCCCATCCCTCGCCCGGCCGCCCTCATCCGCCCTCGGCCCGGGCGACTTTGTGGCTGCGGCGGCAAGGCCGGCTGTTCCCCCCTCACTCGTCCGCCCGCCCTCGTCCGTCCTTGGCCCGGCCAACTTCATGGCTGTGGCGGCAGCGGCGAGGCCGGCTGTTCCCCCCTCCCTCGTCCGCCCTCGGCCCGGCCAACTTCGTGGCGGCGGCGGCGGCAGCGAGGCCGGCTGTTCCCCCCGCCCTCGCTCCCTCCCTCGGCCCGGCCGACTTCGTGGCGGCGGCGGCGGCAAGGCTGGCGGCAGAGCGTTTCCTGCGCATTTAAATATCCCCCTGATATTTTGGGGGGCTTTTTCGATTTTTGTGCACACGTGGGGACTGGCCCACGTGTGCACAAACCTCCCCCGCCCCCCCAGCTGCCCCCGGAGCGCTGATTTAGCGATCCGCACTCCGGGGGCAACTTCGCTATTAGATATATAGATGGGGATAGTTCCCATAGGGTATAATGGAGCTGAATGAATTTGGGTTCCCTGAATATTTACCTGAATTCCGATACAAAACTGACATTAGTATTTGGAAATACCGATATTTTGGGGGTCCAATGGACCCGAATCGGGAACCCCACCCCTTTTTTTTGCACCCCTGTCACAGCTCAGGTGGGGTGTCACCTGATGCTGCCACCACTCTGGTTCCAGGGTCCTCTGAGAAGGCCCAGAGCACCCTCCCAGGCCTTTAGACCTCCCTTTTGGCTGAATAATAGGCATGAGGACCAGGCAGAGTGAACAAGGAGAATAGTTTATTTTATAGGAGGTCAAACAAACAAGGTGCAGAATAATAACAGTAAGTGGGTGAAAAGAAAAGAAATCAGATGCCCTAACACGTCTAAATATATACTGTCCCTAGCTCACTATCAAGTGGCCTTAGACTACTCACCCTTCCCTCAGGATGAGGGTTTCTTCCCCACAGCAGCCTCAGTCCCTTCTGGCTCTGTTCCCTGGGAAGAATAACAGCTTCCTCTCTTGTACCAGTTCCTATATTCCCCAGCCCTCTTCTTCCCTATTGGTCAAAATCGGCGCCAAAACTTCCCAAGGCCTTCTAGGGTTTGTAGGCCCAGCCTCCCTTACTGCTAGCCAGGCTCCCTGGGCCTAGTAGGCCTCTGGTGGCACAGCCCAGATCATGACAGCACCCCTAGTAGGTTCCAAGCCAAGTGTTTTGGTATGACAGAAGGAGTTGTGTCCAAATAGGCACTCCCAGCAGATGCAGTGTTGCTTGGCTCTGGTGATGGCGTTTGGTTTCAGTTTACAAAGAAAGTAGAGTGTTTGTTCCCTGTGTGACCATGAGGAGAGTGCCTGTGCTCTAAAGTTGACATTGGTTCATAATCTTTTGGGAAAAAAATTAACTGATGTTTAAAGTTAGATTTGATCCCCCCCCCCAAAAAAAAAAAAGTGATAGATTTTATATCCCAAATTTCTCATTGTGTATACCTGTGGGCTGCTTTATTCTTGAGAGGTAGATCCATTCTTCAAGGAATGTCTACTGGTATGGACATGTGAGGGCAATCTGGCTGCGACATCTGTCACCCAGTCTGGCTAGGCAGGAGTCCCCTACCCCCCCTTACTGCTCCATTTGCATCCCTCCTGAAGCTGTGTGCTCGGTAGAAGAGGAGGACCATTCAGATACAAGGAGTGTACCTTTCTTTGGTCAAGGGTATACAATAGCTGAGTTACCTTGCTAGGGTCTCCAGACAAGGAATGTCTACTGGTATATACACAAAGATTCACCCAATCACCTATCTCATTAATACATTGACACTGTTGCTTTGAGATGTAGTACATGGAACACAGAATGTCTTTATTTCTGCCATAAGCAGGCAGTACTTCAATTCCTAGAGTGATGGTTTAGGTTTTCCTGCTTAAAAAGTGCTCTTCCCCCCCCCCCCCAACAGTATCTTCTGCATAGGTCAGGCTTGTAGATTTTGTTCCCTACTCCTGCCAAGGTATTGTGTGTCAATGACAAAGTTGCATTACTTGGAAGTAGTAAATGCTTCAAACAATAACTTAATTGCATATTGCTGCGTACCATTACCAAGTTCATTATGCAACTAACAAGGAAATGCTGTTACTAACAGCAAATACAGAGAGAATAATGGGACCCTAGGCAAAGCTGGCTGAGCTGGTGAATGACACTTGACTGTTGTGCCACGAGGGGCTTGGGTGAGGCAGTTTACCAAAATACTGCACTACTCATTGCCAGAACAAAGAGCTCTGGCGCTACTTTAGGCTAGTTTACAATAGTTAAACATCTTGTAAATGCTGGGGCTTTTTTAGATTTTATGTTCTGACCATAGCTCAACATCAGTTGTACAGGCCAGAAGGCCCAGTTTTCTGTGACTGGTTCACATGAAGCTGCAATAAAATTTAAACAATACAACCTATGTGTGGTCGTAGAGACTGGTGGTATTGGTCACAGAATTGACACCCCCTTTCCTGGGTAGCCTGACTTGGATAGCCCAGGCTAGCCTGATCTCATCAGAACTCAGAAGCTGAGCAGTGTTGGGGGACCACCAAGGAATTACTCTATGCAGAGGCAGGCAATGGCAAACCACCTCTGAACGTTTCTTGCCTTGAAAAACCTTATGGGGGTCACGTAAGCTAGCTGTGGCTTGATGGCTCTTTACACACACTCCCAAACACTGTTCTGGATGGGTGCTGACCTTGTAGTTGGAGTACATGTAATTAATCCTTTCTTATGTGGCTGGGTCACTAGGATGTGATCAAAGCCACACAGGGGCCACTAACAGAAAAATGGAACCTATTTGGTCAAGTTTAAAGGGCCTAGGGAGTATCAAAGAGGTCTTACAGCTGTTTGTGTGAGATAAAGAAGGCTGTCTTCTTGCTCAAAAGTTTTCCAATCCCTGAATATCAGAATCTTTATTGAAAGAATTCCTTCAATTGGTTCAATAAAGAGCTATGAGAAAATCTAGTGGAGTTCATTGCTGGCGAGACAGTTGATAGGCCTGCAAGGTCAGCTCTCAGAGGATACTGATTCTGTAGGATCAGAAAAGGCTCTGACCCAAATCCTAGCAATCTTGCCTTTTGATAGAAAGGAACATTGCATTGGAGGCAGCAAAGAAACTTCCTTATTCATTAACTTACAGTCAGACATGAGCAGAGGCCTTGTAAGACTTTCAGTGTTGCTTGGAGAAATAGAAAAGGACAAATGTCTTGTAAAAACAGAACTTACAGCACTCATGTGAAAACTTCCATTGGCTGCTGTTTTCTGTGGATGCAGAGTGGTGTGTTTCTATGCATGTGAGGAAAATTTTTACTGGAAAATAAAGTGAAAACCAGTTCAGCTTTATACATGAAATTGATGTCTGTATTAAGACAGTGCCTTCTTGGTCACAGCTGACTTATGGTGATCCCATAGGGTGTTCAAAGCAAGAGACATTCAGAGGTGGTTTGCCATTGCCTGCCTCTGCATAATGACCCTGGACTCCCTTGGTGGTCTCCCATCCAAGTACTACCCAGGGCACATGCCACGAAACAGTGAAATATGTTCCAGAAACAGAGCTGCTTTATAAGACTGATGGAGACGGCACTCTCTGGACCTCATTGAACAGGCTATTCCATATATTTGGAGCTGTAATCAAGAGAGTCTGGGCCAAGGAGGATCACATCTCCTGGGGGTGGCACCTCAAGAGTTGATGGGAGGATGAGCAAGGGCTAATTTATGTATTTTTAAATTTATCCTTGGTGTATTGTTATGTTGAAATGTGAATCAAGGTTACAAATACCTGAGGAGTTCTTGAATAATAGTAAAGTCCAGGTAACTCTAAATTAGCTAGCTCAGTTTACTGCTCTAATGTTGTGCCTTGTCATTTATACTGCTAACATGTTTTATGGCTTACCTTTTTGGGCAGGGTAAAAAGGATGTGGCTCAGATATTCAACAACATTCTGAGAAGACAGATTGGTACAAGAACTCCCACAGTTGAATATATCTGCACTCAGCAAAATATACTATTTATGCTGCTAAAAGGGTATGTTTAATATGTTGGATAAGTAAACTTAAAACTGCCACACACACACACACACACACGTTTTAGGCCTGTTTCATTTAGTAATAATAATTCAATAATGCAAAAATATAATTATATAACAATATTGGCCAAGGTGTAACTAAGATACAGAAGGAAGAATAATAATGGAAAGAAGAATAAAGTCCCAAGTATTTTACTGTATCTCACTCCAGTAGCGTTGAAATATCCAAGTCCAATTTGACGTGCAGTTCATCATGGAATGGACATTTCAGAAGTTCCATAAGCCATAAAAAGCCATGACGCGTAGTCCGGATGCTGGTTGCCGCGTTTCGAGTTGTTCTTATGGGACCCATAATCCTTCTTGACTGATTATACTGGCTTTGTATGTGCCTTCTACTGAGATTGGGTCCCTTTATAGCTTATTGCTTTTGAATAAGAACAACTCGAAACGTGGCAGCCAGCATCCGGACTACGCGTCATGGCTTTTTATGGCTTATGGAACTTCTGAAATGTCCACTCCATGATGAATTGCACGTCAAATTGAATTTTGATATTACGCTACTGGAGGGAGACACAGTAAAATACTTGGGACTTTATTCTTCTTTCCATTATTCTTCTTCCTTCTGTATCTTGGTTACACCTTGGCCAATATTGTTATATAATTATATTTTGGCATTATTGAATTATTATTACACATTTCATCTATTGGTTATCTCTAGTCAGTGGTTTTTGTGCTTTGTTCCTATCCTTGTACACTGGCTCCCCTTCTTTTTTGGTTGCTCACTGTTTCATTTGATAACAGCTATGGCCCTTCTTCAGTCCCTACGTGTTGCCTTTAAGTGGAAATGTTTGTGTCAACCTGAAAACATTCAGCCATAGTTGTGGAAATGATTGGTAGCTGGCTGTGGTGTGATTGGGGCTATATATCCAGTTTGCCGACAGAATCATGGTGTGGTGTTGTCTTGCATATTGGGGGTGAACTGGTGTGAACTGGTCCTTTTATAATACCAAGTATTAGTCCAGTTGCTGTTTGTTCCAGAAGCCTGCTGGGTCATACTGAAGTCCTGCTCCCTGATTTGCTGGCTTTTGATATGTGATCCTTGTAGCTGTGGTACACCATTGGCTGAGGCTTGCTGAAACAAAGAATTAATTCATTGGGTGCACTCCCTGCCAGATTGCTGCTTCCTCTCCTTACATTGTCCGCATTGTTACATCAGACACCATGCTCAAATTTTTTCGACACCCAGTTCCTGTGAAACAAATGTGAAGCCTTACATCAGATTAACAAGTAGTGTTGTGTTGCTGCTGTTTGGAACAAAAGGATATTTGAGGCTGTTTTGCTCAATAGTTGACAGGAAATGAGATCCCCTTCATTTTACTTTTTAAAAAATTCTGCAAAAGCACTTAAATGTCATGAAAAGTTGCACAATTAAGAGCTGGGACCATCCTAGTAACGCTTTTGAGAGCTTTTTGTATAATAAAAAGGTTATTCTCCTTAGCTGTTTTGTAGTATAATTCTAGTTGGATTTGACAACATTGTTTTTTTTACCGCCTGTGTAACAGAATCTTGGAAAGTAGAAGCACTTTCTTCCCCTTGTTCTCAAGAAAAGTAGTGAAAAGTACTTCTCTTCTTTCTTCTTTATCTACATTGCATCTCATGACTGAGAATGTCAGTGGTTCTTAAAGTGAAAGAAAGACTGACATATTAATAGGCGGGACATAGTTGATGCCTCATTTCTTAAACAGTCTAGTCTTTATATGCTAGAATTTGGTAATGAGTGCAATGTGGGCAATACATACTGAACTCCAGCAATTATACTTGTTTATTCAAACTTATTGTCTGATCCCCCACTAACTATGTAGTAGGCTCTTAATATGCTAGGATTGCCTGATCTATGAAGATCAAGTTATTTAAAGTTTGAGATCAAGTTATTTAAAGCATCAGTCAAAACTGGCACTGTGTACTGTGCTTCCAAGATGGTAGGAAGCCTTTATGGATGCTGGATTAATAATGTAAAAGTATCTAGTATTACATCCTAGTAAGAACATTTTTTATTTTATTAAAGTTCAGTTGGAGTTTTGGGTGGAGAGATTCTAGATTCTCCAGGCTATTTGCCATCCCAGATAGGCTTGCCAGTGACACTTTGCAGATGCAGTGAAAACAGGGAAGAAAAATGTCACTGCTGCCACAGCATAGTATCTTAAAAATGTTCATCATTGTCATCTATAACTGAATACAGAGGAGATAAAGACTTTTTCAGTTTACATATTGATGCTCAGGCACACAAATTAAATCTGAAAAATAATCAAAATAAATTGGCCTTGAGTTTGCAAGGTCAACCACTCCAAAGGCATCAAAATGAATCTGTAAATCATTGGTGAGAGCAGATTGTTACTCTGTGGAATTGGAATTTGCACACAGTTTCCTAGGACATGATCCACTCCCCTTTTCCCCTTCCATGTGCAAGCAAAATCTACTTCCATGCACACCTGGAATGGGGATGCTCCAAAGAGTCCTTCAATCTTCAGGAGCAGCCTTTTGGGTGTTGCAGAGGAAGCAGTGGCTGGAAGACATACTACTGCACAGCTGGTTGCAAGTTGGAGTTGCAGATACAAAAACTGTAACTGTGCTTTCAAAGCATACTTGTTCCTACGTCACTTTTTCAGACTGGAAACCATTTATTCTGTCATTTTCTGTGTAGCACAAGAATTTAGACTTACTGAACAGGACTCAGTAAATATATATGGATTGAGGATTTAATAATTAATAGTCTTCCCATATAAGCAGTGTCACTGACATTGTAGAGTTCATTGTACTAATGTACTGCTTAATTGCCGAGACCATTTTTAGGAGATTATTTACCAATGTATGTATAACAGCGTGCAATAACTGTGTTTCTGCATCTGAGGTGTTGATTTCTCACTCTGCAGGTATGAATCTCCAGAAATCGCTCTGAATTGTGGAATTATGTTAAGAGAGTGCATCAGACACGAACCACTGGCAAAAATAATATTGTGGTCAGAGCAGTTTTATGACTTTTTCAGATATGTGGAAATGTCAACATTTGATATAGCTTCAGATGCATTTGCCACTTTTAAGGTAACATTTTCTGAATTTCATAACTATGTTAAAAAAACCATCAGGTTTAGGAAACTTAAAATTATTGAAAAACCTGTACAAATAGCCTAGTATTAGCAAATCGGCAGCATTACAGTAACATGAGCAGCAAAAATACCAGTATTTTTAAGCCCATAAAAAGCATGCTGAAGCAAGCAGGTGAGCCTTGCATAACTTCAATTTTCCTGAAGGCAAATAAACATAAATTTCAGTTGGCTTCAGGAATATCTGTTGAGAAGCCTCTGTCTCCCACAGAAAAGTGTTTAGATTTTCACTGACTGGAGTTTCAAACTACTTGGTTCAGTAAGGTGTAATTTAAAGTGTCTGGTTTGATTTATGGTTGCACCTAATGTCTCATTTTAATTTTCATGTTAAAAATATGACTTTCAAGTCTGGGTGGAAATGTTTCACTCCCAAAACACACTAAATTGTAACAGTGTTCTTAAAAACCCATTTCCTGTAACTATTTTCTGTATTTATTTACCTTGTCAGCATCTCCCCCCCCCCCCTTACAACTGCCCCATATTTTTCTTATAGGCAATTCTAGCCAGTTTGGCATTGTGAAATAAATATGGTAACCCCTCAGAGTCAATCAGGTTTGGCTTTATATCACTTAACAGAAAATGAGGCCATTTGGCAAACAGTTTCAATGCCTTTTGAAACAATTACCCAAAAGTTAGTTGTTGTAGATTCTCCGGGCTGTATGGCCATGGTCTTGGCATTGTAGTACCTGACATTTTGCCTCAGAGGTATAAAACAGAGAAAGATGGAGTACTCCCAAAAATCTCCCAAAGGGCACACTTTTCATTGCTGCCAATAATATTTGTTAATAGTACTCCCCTCATTTGACAGCCCTGGTTTGAAAGTAGAAGGGCCAGGTTCAGTAGCCTTGAAATCAGCCTGAGCTGTGTCATAGCATAACTGGGATGGTGACTAATATTTGTTATTATTAAATACTGTGCATTGCTTTTGTTGATCTACCTCTCTAGAGACCTGCTAGAGATGACTTAAGGTTAAAAACAATATATAAACACCCAGAAACAGTGTAAATATATCACCATTAAAATATGCCATAGGGTTGCCAAGTGTGAGCTGCATCCACGTCGCCCGGGAGTGACGTGGGCACACTGGGGGCGGGGCCACGACCATCCGAGGGAAAACCATAACGTTTTCCCTTTGATGACCGTGGCCCCGCCCCCAGCGTGCCTGGCATGCCCGCGTCACTTCCGGGCAACGTGCACATCGGGAGGGAGTTCCCCCCGGGGCCCGATCCACTGGTGGCAGGGAATGGACCTCTGGGGCAGGGATTTCCCCGCCCCCCGGGGGGACTTGGCAAGCCTAATATGCTATGAGTATAAAATAAATGTTGAGCAGCAGAAAAAATCCATAAAACAGAGCACAGGCCACCAAACAGCTAAAAAGACAAAAACCCATCCTTAGAAGCCTGGGTTGAAAGAAGTGATTTGGTCTGGTGCCTAAAAGACAAGATGACAAGCAGCAGGCAAGCTGGGGAGAGGGGGTGGTTTCCCATTACAAAAGTGAGGTGCCAGAAAATAGCCTTTCTCTCCTTGCCATCCACCTCATCTCTGCAGGTGGGAGCACAGAGAGCAGGGCTTGAGAGGCAGAACTTAACTGACAGGCTGGACAATACTAGAGAGGAAGCAGTCTTACCCCGGCCCCAAGATGTTTAGGGCCTTAAAGGTAAGAACCAGCACTTGGAATTGTTCCTAGAAACAGATAGGCAGCTAGAGCAGAAATTTCAGCACAGCGGCAATATGATCCATGTACCCCTGCCCCCAACAACAGCCTGGCTGCTGCATTTTGGACCAGATGACATTTCTGGACAGTTTTCAAAGACCATCCTTACATAGAGCACTTTACAATAATCTAGCCTACATGTGATCAGAGCTTGGATCACCATGGCGGGATCATGCTTTTCAAGGAACAGCTGGAGCTGATAAAATGTCACAGAGTATATCTGTACCCCCCTGTAACCCTCCATTTACTTGGAGATATTTGGAAAAGAAAAATAGTCTCTCTCTGTCCCTCCCTCCCTCCATTTGGAAAGACTTGTTAGCCTTACCTTGATTTATTTTGTGAGGTTATAACAGCATTATAAGATGCATAATTTTCATAAACATTGAATTGTTAAAAACAAAGTTATCCAAAACACTTCCAGAATGAATGCTGATTTTAAAAATCAATACTATTTGACCATCAAGTACACAACCATGAGAAAAGGGTTGGTGCTTTGGGCTAGAGGACAAGAATGGGTTAACTTTGGAATGTCATGAGTTAAAGGTATAGGACAGTGGTGGCGAACCTATGGCACGGGTGCCAGAGGTGGCACTCAGAGCCCCTCTCTGTGGGCACGCGTGCCATCGCCCCAGCCAGGCCCAGACCATCATAAAGTGTTGAATTCTCTGCCAAATAATTTTAAGTAAATGAAAGCATTTGGGATTGCTTTCCTTACTTTGTTTGGATCATCTTAAGTTAATGTAGAAATAAAGTTTCTAAAGTAAAACCTCAGTACTCAGGTTAAATTGCCGTGTTGGCACTTTGCGATAAATCAGTGGGTTTTGGGTCACAGTTTGGGCACTTGGTCTCTAAAAGGTTCGCCATCACTGGGTTAGGAGAATGGAAGAAATCAGTAAAAGGGATTACCGCAGTGCTCAGCAGCATAAGCTTCTGAATGCTTATGCCACAATGACACAAGATTGTGTTGCTTGGCGGCAGCCAGCTAACCCAACACTGTCTTTCTGGTAAAGGGGCTAGCTGTGGCAAGCAAGGGAAAAGAAACCATTGTGTCTTAAATTAGGGGCTCAGAAGGGAAATACCTCTCAATTTATCAAATGTATCTCTTTTCAGGATTTGCTTACAAGGCACAAGTTGCTGAGCGCAGAGTTCTTGGAACAGCATTATGATAGGGTATGTAGTTTCAGTTCCTCATGATGACTGCTCTGATATTTACTAGGACTTGCTTTTCTAGTGAGAAGGCTAATGAAAACATTTTCTTCTCCAGTTGCTTGTTTCTCAAATAAATACGTGTGTGTGTGTAATTTATTTTTATTACTGTAAAATTTTTAAAATTATTATGTTACTATTCTAGGTTGACCTTACGTTGTTTTTGGTGTTTGACAGCAGCTTCTTAATTGTACAATAGAAGTTTTTCATCTAGAGGGCGCATTTCCTCAGTTGTTTTACCCTTCTTGATGCATCTAGGACTTATCCTATAAGGACATATGTGATAATTATGCTCCATCTACTGGCCACTTATGATAAGAATGTAAATCTTACTTGCTGACCTTTATTTACATAAAGAATTACCTGAACATTTCTTTCAGTCATGTTAAACAGGACTATTTAAAGCACTTTAGAGCGTAACACATCAGAAATGTTTGAAGATCTTCGACATGGTCTCTGGGCTTCACACCCATGGGATCTAGTGTGCATGCACTGGATTGATAGGCATTGTAGCAAGCTTTTTTAACGGATTTTCGCGCCCAGACCTCAGGCATGTGCAGGAACCCCACCGCACATGCCCAGAGGGGAGGGTGTGGACATCCTGCCAGTTCCTTTCTTACCGCCGCATTGGAAAGACCTTTTTCTTCGTCGGTCTGATCGGTTCGCGTGTTTTGGCTTTTTGCCTCACGGCTCTTTGGATTTTTTCCTCAGTTTATTCCTTTTCTTCATCGTTCTTTCAAAAAACGTTTTTAAAAAAACAAAAAAAAATATTTTCTGCTGAGGGGGAGGTTGCCGCTTTACCTCAATTGGGCCTTCGGGCTACCCCCCCCCCTCACCCCTTCTTTCTTCATTTTGGTTTTTATGGAGAAGAAGTGGGGCTTTTTTAATAGGTGCAAGGGTTGCGGTAGTAAACTTGCTCCTCCTGACCGTCATACCCTTTGCATACTTTGTCTCGGAGAGTCTCATCGACCCGAATCCTGTCGCCACTGTGCTCGCTTTTCAAACCAGACCCGAAAAAACCGAGCTGCGCACCTTAAAGTGGCCGTGCTAGAATCGGCTCTACATCCTTCCTCAGTGATGGACGCCGAGAGACCATCGACCTCAACGGCTCCGGCATCGAGGCCTGCCTCTGATATCGGCCAACCGACACCGAAGCCTCCGGCATCGAAGGCGCAATCCTCCGCTTCCACGCCGGTGAAAAAGAAGTCCAGGCCAAGTAAGGAGCAAAAGTCCGCAAAGAAAGGCTCTTCCAAACCCCTTAAGGCGGCAAAGAAGGGGAAAGTAGCGGTGGCTGCACTGGGTGATGCCCCTAAAGTGCCTCCCGTTCCAACGACTGTATCAATACCGGAGGCCCAAGTCCCTGCACCGATACCGACCATCCATGTCTTGGACTCCCCTGTCCACCAAATGGAGCGTCCTTACTCCTAAGTCATCAAATGGATGCAGAGCCTTCTCCGTCTCCTTCCCCGTCGTCAACAGTATTGGAAGCTCCCGACATCGATCCACATCGGCAGCGATATGCTTCATGCGACGCGGAGCGTCACCCTCCATGTCTGCACAGTCAATCTGTTGATATCGGCAACCGAGATTATGCGGGGACAACAGAGATTATGCGG
>NW_015160222.1:408679-420658 GCF_001447785.1 Gekko japonicus | reverse complement strand
GGGAAGAACACGAAATGGCTGGGCATTGCAAGCTTCGCCCCCCCCTCTACTCAGAGTGGCAGTGGATCTCCAGGGTCTCAGTGGTTTTTTTACAGGGTGGTTTGAATTAATAATTTTGAGTGTCCTCTTCAGCACTTGTTCTGCTATTATTCCACTGGAGCTCGACATTAGGAGAGTGTGCGTGTGTGTGTTAAAACTAGTATTTCTCTGCAAAACTGGAGTCCCTGGAGTTTGCAGAGCTCTATATTTTAACCCTGGCTTGTCCCAAACCCCCCCCCCCACACACACACCCTTAAAATCAGCTAGTTCTGCTACGATGGAAGATTCAGCTTGACCTACATGCTTGGGCTGTCCTGGGGCCAGCTACTGCAGGATTTGGCAGCCATCAGCACACTGCTCTTGCCTGGCATGGGATAAGGTGCAGAGCATGGACTTGGGGGTAGAGGGAGAGACTGCGAGAATATTGCCTGTCAAGTCAAGCAAATAGTGCTGAATCTTGCCTTTTGTTCTTCTAATTATGCAATCACACCAAACTGAATTTATAGTCAGTTTTGATGTGACGTCTGTGCATGCAAATCTATTTGGAAGATCCCAATATTAATAAAGCGTTTAACAAACATTTCACAGTCAGAATTCAACAAGATCTGAACACACTGGAAAAGTGGGCAGATGTGAACAAGATGCAATTTAAATAAGTGCCGAGTTCTGCATCTGGGTAACAAAAAGGAGGAACACACATACTGAATGGGGGATACACTTCAGGGTAGCAGTGTTGTGAACAAGATCTTGGGGTACGGGTGGACCGTTAAATATGAGCAGCCAGTGTGATGTGGCAACAAAAAAGGCTAATGCAGACCACATCTTGCTCAGCTGTGAATTTTATAATAGGATTCGGGATGTTCTAATTAGCCTCCTCCTGCACAGTAAGCATAGTCTAACTGAAGAGAGACTTATATCTTTCCTTTTATCAGATCCACACCCTCACATTACTTTCTCAGTAGTGCGATTTCTTTCTATTGCTATGAGGGTAAGAGAATATAAGGTCAAAGCTCTGGTGGGTTGACTGTTTTACATTTACATATTTTTGATATGCATTTCAAAATGTGATCCATGCCAATAAAGGTTGACTGATTGACTGGCTAATGCAGTCTTGGGGTGTATCAACAGAGACATAACATCCAAATCACAAGATGTCATAGTCCTGCTGTACACTGCACCTGGAGTATTGTGTGCAGTTCTGGAGGCCTCTCTTCAAAAAGGATGTGGACAGAATTGAGTGGGTGCAGGGGAAAGTGACAAGGATGATTGGGGGCCTCGAGACCAAGCCCTGTGAGGAAAGGCTGAGGGACTTGGGAATGTTTAGTCTGGAGAAGAGGAAGTTGAGGGGGGACACAATTGCTCTCTAAGTATTTGAAGGGCTGTCACTTAGTTGTTCCTGTTGACAGCAGAGGATAGGACTCACTAATGGGTTTAAATAAGGGTGGGAAGGTGGCTAGATATTAGGAAAAACCTTTTTACAGTAAGAATTGTGCAACAGTGGAATCGGCTGCCTAGGGAAGTGGTAAGCTCCCCCTCACTGGCAGTCTTTAAGCAGCAGCTGGACAAACACTTGTCAGGGATGCTCTAGGCTGAACCCTCATTAAGTAGGGGGTTCAACTAGAAGGTCTGTATGGCCCCTTCCAACTCTGTGATTCTATTATTCTAGTTATGTTTACAATATTCAGTGGGCTGAATCAACTGTGAATGGGATGAGCTTATGCGAAATATCTCTCCTGTCTCTCACTCTTCCTCCTTCATCTCCTGCAAAGCTGCAGCTGAGGACTAAGTGAACTCTTGGGATCATAATGGGATGTGGTATGTGCATGGTGGGAGAAAGTCAGCAGAAATTAGCCCCCACCCACTACAAAACAGCAAGAACTTGCATTGGTGGGGTTTCTTCTGATTCCACCTTCTCACAAATCCCAATTCCTGAGGATTGCTAGACCTCAAGAGCAGCCTCAGGGAGGTGAGGAAGGAGTGTGTAGGAAGAGATTTTCTCCATGAATTAATTCTGTTCATGATTCACTGGCTCCAACTATTTATTAGTAGAAAAACCCAGGGTTTTGTTGTTGTTTTTGAAAAAGAGGTGCTGGAACTCTCAAGAAGGAAATAAAGTTTACAATCTGTATACTGAAAACTCATGAACTTTTAAACATTTTTAAAAGAATTTTGTCAAAGATGTTCCAGAACTCTGTTCCAGCATGTTCCCCCAAGAAAAAAAACCCCTGGAAACCCACAGAAGACTGCTGCTGTGGAGTTTGCACAACAGGTAAATAGACTAATATCCAAGAGTATAAAATCCTTGCCAATATTCTTCATATTTTTTTAGGAGTCTGGAAAGAATCAAAAATAAATTGCTTAATCCTACCATTAACCAATGGTTACCCAACTGTACTAAAATAGTGCTGTTATGCATGTGCATAATATCTCTTACCTTAAGTGACTGTCGTTTCGTCACATAGTTTTCTGAATGGAGTAACTTCTCATATTCACTAAAGAACTAAATGGAGAAAGAAACAAAAATCAGAGCTTCAACTGTCACAAGAACTCTGATCCCAAGTGACTACACTGAACTGGAAACACAAGAATAAAAATACAGAAACTGAACAAGTTAGAAAAACAGGTTGCTTACCTGTAACTGATGATCTTCGAGTGGTCATCTGTGCATTCACACCCATAGGATCTAGTGCGCACGCGCTGGATCGATCAGCAAGCTTTTTTAACAGATGTCCATGCCCTCCCCTCTGGGCATGCGCGGTGGGGTTCCTGCGCATGCCCGAGGTCTGGGCGTGAAAATCTGTTAAAAAAGCTTGCTGATCGATCCAGCGCGTGCGCACTAGATCCTATGGGTGTGAATGCACAGATGAGCACTCGAAGATCATCAGTTACAGGTAAGCAACCTGTTTTTCTAACTTGTTCAGTTTCTGTATTTTTATTCTTGTGTTTCCAGTTCAGTGTAGTCACTTGGGATCAGAGTTCTTGTGACAGTTGAAGCTCTGATTTTTGTTTCTTTCTCCATTTAGTTCTTTAGTGAATATGAGAAGTTACTCCATTCAGAAAACTATGTGACGAAACGACAGTCACTTAAGGTAAGAGATATTATGCACATGCATAACAGCACTATTTTAGTACAGTTGGGTAACCATTGGTTAATGGTAGGATTAAGCAATTTATTTTTGATTCTTTCCAGACTCCTAAAAAAATATGAAGAATATTGGCAAGGATTTTATACTCTTGGATATTAGTCTATTTACCTGTTGTGCAAACTCCACAGCAGCAGTCTTCTGTGGGTTTCCAGGGGTTTTTTTTCTTGGGGGAACATGCTGGAACAGAGTTCTGGAACATCTTTGACAAAATTCTTTTAAAAATGTTTAAAAGTTCATGAGGTTTCAGTATACAGATTGTAAACTTTATTTCCTTCTTGAGAGTTCCAGCACCTCTTTTTCAAAAACAACAACAAAACCCTGGGTTTTTCTACTAATAAATAGTTGGAGCCAGTGAATCATGAACAGAATTAATTCATGGAGAAAATCTCTTCCTACACACTCCTTCCTCACCTCCCTGAGGCTGCTCTTGAGGTCTAGCAATCCTCAGGAATTGGGATTTGTGAGAAGGTGGAATCAGAAGAAACCCCACCAATGCAAGTTCTTGCTGTTTTGTAGTGGGTGGGGGCTAATTTCTGCTGACTTTCTCCCACCATGCACATACCACATCCCATTATGATCCCAAGAGTTCACTTAGTCCTCAGCTGCAGCTTTGCAGGAGATGAAGGAGGAAGAGTGAGAGACAGGAGAGATATTTCGCATAAGCTCATCCCATTCACAGTTGATTCAGCCCACTGAATATTGTAAACATAACTAGAATAATAGAATCACAGAGTTGGAAGGGGCCATACAGACCTTCTAGTTGAACCCCCTACTTAATGAGGGTTCAGCCTAGAGCATCCCTGACAAGTGTTTGTCCAGCTGCTGCTTAAAGACTGCCAGTGAGGGGGAGCTTACCACTTCCCTAGGCAGCCGATTCCACTGTTGCACAATTCTTACTGTAAAAAGGTTTTTCCTAATATCTAGCCACCTTCCCACCCTTATTTAAACCCATTAGTGAGTCCTATCCTCTGCTGTCAACAGGAACAACTAAGTGACAGCCCTTCAAATACTTAGAGAGCAATTGTGTCCCCCCTCAACTTCCTCTTCTCCAGACTAAACATTCCCAAGTCCCTCAGCCTTTCCTCACAGGGCTTGGTCTCGAGGCCCCCAATCATCCTTGTCACTTTCCCCTGCACCCACTCAATTCTGTCCACATCCTTTTTGAAGAGAGGCCTCCAGAACTGCACACAATACTCCAGGTGCAGTGTACAGCAGGACTATGACATCTTGTGATTTGGATGTTATGTCTCTGTTGATACACCCCAAGACTGCATTAGCCAGTCAATCAGTCAACCTTTATTGGCATGGATCACATTTTGAAATGCATATCAAAAATATGTAAATGTAAAACAGTCAACCCACCAGAGCTTTGACCTTATATTCTCTTACCCTCATAGCAATAGAAAGAAATCGCACTACTGAGAAAGTAATGTGAGGGTGTGGATCTGATAAAAGGAAAGATATAAGTCTCTCTTCAGTTAGACTATGCTTACTGTGCAGGAGGAGGCTAATTAGAACATCCCGAATCCTATTATAAAATTCACAGCTGAGCAAGATGTGGTCTGCATTAGCCTTTTTTGTTGCCACATCACACTGGCTGCTCATATTTAACGGTCCACCCGTACCCCAAGATCTTGTTCACAACACTGCTACCCTGAAGTGTATCCCCCATTCAGTATGTGTGTTCCTCCTTTTTGTTACCCAGATGCAGAACTCGGCACTTATTTAAATTGCATCTTGTTCACATCTGCCCACTTTTCCAGTGTGTTCAGATCTTGTTGAATTCTGACTGTGAAATGTTTGTTAAACGCTTTATTAATATTGGGATCTTCCAAATAGATTTGCATGCACAGACGTCACATCAAAACTGACTATAAATTCAGTTTGGTGTGATTGCATAATTAGAAGAACAAAAGGCAAGATTCAGCACTATTTGCTTGACTTGACAGGCAATATTCTCGCAGTCTCTCCCTCTACCCCCAAGTCCATGCTCTGCACCTTATCCCATGCCAGGCAAGAGCAGTGTGCTGATGGCTGCCAAATCCTGCAGTAGCTGGCCCCAGGACAGCCCAAGCATGTAGGTCAAGCTGAATCTTCCATCGTAGCAGAACTAGCTGATTTTAAGGGTGTGTGTGTGGGGGGGGGGGTGTATAGATAATGCAGCTATGCTGGCTATCTTGGAAGGGTTGGACCATGCTTAGATTCTTCCTGACCATTGTACAAATAAAGGTTTAGATAGAATAGGGTTTGAATGGCTACTCAGAGAGGCAACAACTTCAAAAGTTATCAGAAACTTTCAGATATCATTATGAATTAAGAACCTTTTGATATCCTACCCTTACCTTTCAAGTGGTACTAATTATGTATTACTTGTGAAAAACATATCCAGTTCACTTTTTATCATTCCGCAGCTGCTTGGTGAATTGCTATTGGATAGGCACAACTTCACGATTATGACAAAGTACATCAGTAAACCTGAAAATCTCAAACTAATGATGAACCTCCTACGAGACAAGAGTCGTAACATTCAGTTTGAAGCCTTTCATGTCTTTAAGGTAAAAATAGCTTTTTAAAAAATGGACAGATGGTAAAGGATCTTATATTTACAGTAAATTTTACATGGAATGGTGCAATAAAACTGAATGAGAAGTTTTGGTATCTGGGAAGTATTGCCAATTTTATTGTACAAAGCAGTTTCCATTTTAAAATCAAAATAAGTTTTTAATCACTGGCCCAATCTTTAATGGGCCTGCATTTTCTTTTTTGCCTCAAATCATTAAAACAAGCAAGTTAAAGAAACCCTTTTCTTTCTCCCTTCTTAAAATAATTTGATCCACTAAATTTTACTGAAAGGGGACCACAATCAGATATCTAATAGTCAAAGTATGCCCCTCCATAGGATCAAAAAAACCTGTAAGAGGGGCTGCAGAAGGGAGGACCCAAACTGTACAAGCAAAATGATTTCTGCATGCACAGATATCATGGGATCCTACAAAAACACATCGTGGGATTTCTGGAGCCAATTAGGGTTGCTTCATGAACCCAAAACACAAACTATAAGGAGGAGCTGAAGATAAGGGGTGGTGGAGGGAGACAGAGACAGAGGTAAGAGAAAGGGGAAATGTTGTATGGCAGTGGGAGAGAGGGGAGCAGAGGCAGGGAGATGGACAAACATCATTAGGGAGATGGGGAGGGGGATTTTCACTCCCCCAGGAGTCCTTGCTGGTCCTGAACTTGTTCAACATCATATAATGGTCCTAATTTTTTGCATAGATTGAGTGCAGTAAACCGTTTTTTGGAAGCACAAACAAGCTTGCTTTTTGCTGCACTGATTGTGAACATGGGTATTCTGATGAACCTGGTTTTTTGTTGTTTGCACACACTTGGGGTCGTATGTTCATTTCTGAAATTCAAAAACTCCATTTCCGCTATACACCTTAGTAATTTTCAACCCACTTATTATAATAGTTTAGACAAATAATTATGCATATATTCCTATGTGCTTTTATCCTCCTTGTATCTGGGCTCCTTGAAATTCTACATTAAGTGAAAAAATCTATATTACATTGTCACGCATGTTCTGTGTTTATATTAACTGAGCCTTTTCTTTTTTCATTGCAGGTGTTTGTAGCCAATCCTAACAAGACACAGCCTATATTAGATATTCTCTTAAAGAACCAGACCAAACTTATTGAGTTCCTCAGCAAGTTTCAGAATGACAGGACCGAGGATGAACAATTTAATGATGAGAAGACCTATTTAGTTAAACAGATCAGGGATTTGAAAAGACCAGCGCAGCAAGAAGCTTAATATACAATAAACCCCTAAAATATTAAATACAAATTCAGCATTTGCTGTTAGATATTCCGCATCAGGCACTCTTATCAATTCATGAGGAACATTACTGCTAATCTGCTGTTCAGTGAACAGTGTTTTTTTTCCTTTCTTTTTTTTTTTTTTTTAGTCCAAGTTGACAAACCTAGCTGCTGCTTTCTTGCACAATGTGGACATTTTGGTATTTGTGTCTGAATTCAAGCACACCGCTTGTTTTTAGAAATCTTGGGAGGGAAAGATTATTGGTTCATGAAAGCAAACATAGAAGATAGTTTGGGATAGAAGAAGGTATTAGATTAGTCTTAAGTGACGGGGTGCATGCTTGCAAATCTGGTTCAATCCGTATGTTTGCACTTAACTTTGTATGAGATGCAAGCACAATGTGATCTGTGCATATTTGGCACCATAGTATAAGATTGTATGCCTTGATTTAAAAAACAAAACGTGCAGTGCTTTATTTGTAATCAAAGGGGAAATGTATCTAAGATGTGAGCTTACTGGGATGAAGAGTTGTCTTGCAGATAAAACTGATAGTGACACATAGCAACTTCTAAAGAGTGAAATCTCAGAGTTCATAAGGAAAATGTATATATGCCTTTCACTGCTTTATAGATTTTTTTGTTGTTTTTGACATTTGGTTTTTTCCCGATTGAGTTGTAGACTTGGAAATATGTTCTAAAGGGTCTTTTTTTGTTAATTTTACTTTGAAGGCATTTCAGACAGTAGAGTTTAGCAGTGACACTTTGCATTTCATTTCAACAATGCTTGCTGGTTTCTTTTGTATATAACTCCTTAGGCTGCTCATTTCTTTAAAAATGATTTAATTTGTACAGCAGAGGAATGTTAATGTATTAGTCTGTAACTTTTACCTGATACGAAGTTTTGCAAATGAAAGCTCATATGTAATGAATACTTTGGATCACATGGAAATGCTGATTTCACATTTCTTAAATACTGCAGCATTAAAAGGAAGAAACCCCATTTTTTCCTGTATTCACTGATCTAATGGGTGCCATCAGTTAGGGTAGGTTAAAACATAGTCCTGGAACCCACTAAACTGTGTTCTTGAATATTGGCCTTATTCACTTATCTATAGTGCTATGTTCAGCCAATTGCAAATTATGCAGATTATGCTAAATTGATACTAATTTGTTTTTCTTGTGGGTATCTACAGAAAATCTCTATTCCTTTTCATGTAGTTAAATACTCAGTATGCTAGTGGTGAGAGTAAATAACTTATAATTCCCCTTCAAACAACCATAACTTCATAACTGTCCTAGTGTCAATGTCTTGTTCCTTAATGCTGCAAACTATCAGTATTTATTTTTTTAAAAGACTGATTTTGCACCATGTTTTTGTTACTGTGATCATAAAAAACCTGCTAAATATATCTAAACTATGTTATCAAAATGTTATCTATTCATCTTAATATTAGTGCTAAGATCACAACCAGCCAACTTTATGGATTAGGAGTATGAAAGTTCAAATTCTGCATGATTGAATCTGACTGAGAGTGCTATAAAATTATTTATTGCTTTCTAGCCTCTTTCTAATTAAATTATTTCCCAGTTGATTAAACTCCTGGTTGACATTTTAGCTCATTTTAAAGCCTTCACGAAGGAAGTAGGAAAATAGCTCCAGAAAATAGGATTCCGGTGATTCTGAATGTCTCACCATGGTCAGACTTCCTTTAGAGGTCATAACCTGTCCTTTGCAAGGTGATTCATAATGTCCACTGAAAGAGGAAGAAAATTAATACACCTCTATTATATCATTTATATAGGCAGGCAAAACTGGCCATGAGATGGTATTATAGTTCAGTACTAACTGTCCTTTTTATATTTTGGTTATCGTAGTTTAAGAGGAAGAAAATATTACTTGGCAAGTTATTCTCCATTATGCATAAGGCTTCCACATTAGGGGGAAAATGTAGAAATGCTAAAAGTTATGTATGTGTATATATAAAGTTAAAAGATGATTGGATATTGGTTTTGCTTCTCTACTATTCGGCATGGGAAACAGTGACTAACTTTTTTAAAACATTAAACCTTGGAGTGTTGGCATTCAAAAGAGTTGTATTTAAGACCATTTGATGTGCTATTCATATTAAAATCTATTGTACTGGAAGTGGTTTCTTATCTGCGTGAAGGCTTAAAATAATAACTAAAAGTTATTTAATGTGAGGGGTTTTTTAAAGATGTAAACAATTGTAATTCTACTTCCATGAAAGCATTTCATTTCTTATTAGAAGATCTGGCTGGCCCCATAATTGAAATAAAATTTTGAAGAAACACGATTGTGTATTCTATACTATGTATTGAAAATCAGGTTCACCTTGAGTATTTCTCTCGTAAGAGGTATACATCTTGCATTTCTTGTGAACCATGAAACATTAGCCCTGCATTTTAAAAGCCTGGAGCTAAAAAGGTGAGAACTAATTCATACTTTGTGCCTCCTAAGAGGCAACCTTATCTGTAACGGTTTTTGCTTCTACTTTAGCTTGAATATGGATTTTGCTAATAGAAACTGTCAGGTTATGTTTGGAAGTGGAAAAGGTGAAAAGTATCTGACATGTAGACTTCCATCAGTTCTATACCAATTGGATTGTCATTGCTTCCTCCATTGAACTGTACTTTGATGAGAATCTTGAGAATCTTATCCCAGGACCCCTTCCCAAAACTTCCCCCCCAAAAGTTTCCAGGCCTCCATGGTGAAAATGAATGACTGTTAAATCAGTTTCAGTCTGTAGCATAAAACTGCCCATAGAGTATCTAGATGTTTTACTGTATCCAAACTGGCATTAGACTGCCAAATTTTCATATTTGCATATGCAGCTCCCTACTCAGCACAATCATCAGAGCTGTGGAATCCTTGGGCTAATCTTTTGCCACTTTATTGAATGTCCTTTGAGGTCAACTACAAATTTAGATAGATCCACTGAAGAAGTTGAACTCCATGCAAACTTGCAATTTACAATTAAATTTGTTAGCCATAAACCAAGTTACACCAATATTATAAGAGGGAACATGTCTCAGATTAGTGTATCTGATACCTGAAAAAAGAGCCAAGCTAGAGAGGAGCTTCTCTTAAAATCCAATTCTACCAAAAACATAATGCAAATGTCATTATATGCAGGATGATATCCTTGTTGTTCAGAGATTTCATTAAGAAAAAACAGCTGGTGGTGGGAGTTCATAAGACAGTGGAATCTGGAGAATGGGTGATGCCTAGTGACAAGGTTACTCATTTGGTCAAAAGGGGACCTGGAATCATGGCCAGATTACATGGAAAACATCCTAGTGCATCAGGCAAGTGGGTGGGCTAGAGGAGCCTTCTGTCCCTCCATGTGTACACACCACCATGTCTATTGTTACTTCTGAAATTTTAAAGAGGTGCTTAGTGTGGAAGCTTGGATCTAATTCTCTTAAGAAATTGTCACCTACACATAATTGTCATCTACAAACTGCCTGAGTTTAGTAGTCATAAGAACATAAGAGAAGCCAATATTGGATCAGGCCAATGGCCCATCTAGTCCAACACTCTGTCACACAATGGCCAAAAATACCAGGTGCCATCAGGAGGTCTATCAGTGGGGCCAGGACATTAGAAGCCCTCCCACTGTCATCCAACCCATATCAGCTGGGCTTGTGTGGTTTATGCCTGAGGCTGTTGGGCTAGCTATCCTTAAGAAAGGAGACCTCGCTGGCTGGCAGAAGCCATGCTTGATCAGAACAGAAAAATAAACTCTATAAAACTTCCTCATTTTATGTCAACATTAAAACTATCCCCTGTCTAGGTAGCTGAGGCAATTAAAAGGTATGTGAATTGTGTTAGCCTTCCCAGTCCCAACCAAGGAAGCAGAAGTCTTAAGATCCTGCTACGAACAGTTTTGAAAGTAAAGAGAAGGTTGACACATTTGTCGATTTGTACTGTGCAGGCTTGCTGCTTGGCATCTTGTATGATGGCTGCATTCAGATGTGTCTCTTAGTTGGCATTCAACTGCAATGTGCACAGATTTTGCTTGCTGTAGTCACATACTTCTCTGTGTGAAATGTCCTTGAAAAACTAAACCTAGGTACCTGTGACATACAAAGGAATGTGTGGGAATTAATCAGAGTTAATTTTCTATCCCCCCCCCCCCTCAAATCAGGATTCTAAACCACAGTTTAATCCAAGCTTAAAATTGTGCTATTATTTCTTTATAGTATGGCAGAATTACAGGAAAATACATAACCAAGTTGATACAATGGGTATACAGAATTGTGCAGAATGCACATTTTTAAGTGTCACTCTCCAAGGGAGAAGAGAAGGCAATTGTATTTATATATGCACTTTTATATAAACTGCCCTGAGCCTGCCTCATTGGGGAGGGCAGGGTATAAATTGAATTAATAAATAAATAAAAGGCAAGAAAGACTGAGGTATGCCTGCAAGCAAGCAAGTTTACTGTGTGCATCTTAATGTCGGCAATGATGGCTGAATACTGCTGAAAAGTTGAATTTGTTTGCTCCCAAGTGTACAATCCCAATCTCCATTTTTCTACTTTTATGACAAAAATATCTTGAGATTGAGACAATTTTATACAGTGTGGAGGTCAAAAGAACTGTGATCCCTAAATAATTCATTTGCTTCAAGGAATTTTCTCTATAGCTTTTTTAAAAAAAAATTGGTAGGAATTCATCTTCCATTATATGTAACCTTAGCATTAAAAAAACAAACCCAACACTGGGAAAGGATGTAAAGTGGGGAAGGATTTCTGGAATTACCGTATTTTCCTGCGTATAAGACTACTTTTTAACCCAGGGAAATCCTCTCAGAAGTGGGGGGTCGTCTTATACGCCGGTACGCCAGAAGCATTAGCACAGCTCTATATTTTAACTGGAAAACTCTATATTTTAACTGGAAAAGTTGGGGGTCGTCTTATACGCCCAGTCGTCTTATACGCCGGAAAATACGGTAT